>NW_025726260.1:0-101565 GCF_021461395.2 Schistocerca americana
ACTGGACTCACAGGAGGGGTTCAAATCATAGAAAGTTAGAGTATCAGTCCTCTTTTACTTAAGTCGGCATTGTGCCTTTTTTATTAAATTCGGATGCCGTTTCTGTGTTTCATCGTCAAAAGAAGGTCGAAGGGAAACAGTAAACCTGATGTATGGCATCGGAAACTAAAACTGGACTCACAGGAGGGGTTCAAATCATAGAAAGTTAAAGTATCAGTCCTCTTGTACTGAAGTCGGCATTGTGCCTTCTTTATTAAATTCGGATGCAATATCTGTGTTTCATCGTCAATAAGAAGGTCCAAGGGATACAGTAAACCTTAAGTTAAGCATCGTAATCTAAAACTGGACTGACAGGAGGGGTTCAAACCATAGAAAGTTAGAGTATCAGTCCTCTTGTACTTAGTCGGCATTGTCCGTTTTGTATTAAATTCGGATGCAATTTCTGTGTTTCATCGTCAATAAGAGCGTCCAAGGGATACAGTAAACCTGAAGTGAAGCATCAGAATCTAAAACTGGACTCACAGGAGAGGTTCAAATGATAGAAAGTTAGAGTATCAGTCGCCTTGTACTTAAGTCGGCATTGTGCCTTTTGTATTAAATTCGGATGCAATTTCTATGTTTCATCGTCAATGAGAATATCCAAGGGATACAGTAAAAGTTGAAGTTAAGAATCGGAATCTATAACTGGACTCACAGGAGGGGTTCAAATCATAGAAAACTAGAGTATCAGACCTCTTGTACTTAAGTCGGCATTGTGCCTTTTTTATTAATTTCGGATGCAATTTCTGTGTTTCATCGTCAATTAGAAGGTCCAAGGGATGCAGTAAACCTGAAGTGATGCATCGGAAACTAAAACTGACTCACAGCAGAGGTTCAAATCATAGAAAGTTGGAGTATCAGTCCTCTTGTACTTAAGTCGGCATTGTGCCTTTTGTATTAAACTCGGATGCAATTTCTGTGTTTCATCGTCAATAAGAAGGTCCAAGGGATACAGTAAACCTGAAGTGAAGCATCGGAAACTATAACTGGACGTACAGCAGAGGTTCAAATCATAGAAAGTTAGAGTATCAGTCCTCTAGTACTTTGTCGGCATTGTGCCTTTTGTATTAAATCCGGATGCAATTTCTGTGTTTCATCGTCAATAAGAGGGTCCAAAGGATACAGTATACCTGAAGTGAAGCATCAGAATCTAAAACTGGACTCACAGGAGAGGTTCAAATCATAGAAAGTTAGTGTATCAGTCGCCTTGTACTTAAGTCGGCATTGCGCCTTTTGTATTAATTTCGGATGCAATTTCTGTGTTTCATCGTCAATAAGAAGGTCCAAGGGATACAGTAAAGTTGAAGTTAAGCATCGGAATCTATAACTGGACTCACAGGAGGGTTCAAATCATAGAAAGTTAGAGTATCAGTCCTCTTGTACGTCAGTCGGCATTGTGCCTTTTGTATTAAATTCCGATGCAATTTCTGTGTTTCATCGTCAATAAGAAGGTCCAAGGGATACAGTAAACCTGATGTGAAGCATCGGAAACTAAAACTGGACTCACAGCAGAGGTTCAAATCATAGAAAGTTAGAGTTTCAGTCGCCTTGTACTTAAGTCGGCATTGTGCTTTTTGTATTAAATTCGGATGCAATTTCTGTGTTTCATCGTCAATAAGGGGGTCCAAGGGATACAGTCAACCCGAAGTGAAGCATCGGAATCTAAAACTGGACTCACAGGAGACCGTTCAAATCATAGAAAGTTAGAGTATCAGTCCTCTTGTACTTAAGTCGGCATTGTGCCTTTTGTATTAAATTCGGATGCAATTTCTGTGTTTCATCGTCAATAAGAAGGTCCAAGGGATACAGTAAACCTGGAGTGAAGCATCAGAAAGCTAATACTGGACTCACAGGAGAGGTTCAATCATAGAAAGTTTGTGTGTCAGTCGCCTTGTACTGAAGTCGGCATTGAGCCTTTTGTATTAATTTCGGATGCAATTTCTGTGTTTCATCGTCAATAAGAAGGTCCAAGGGATACAGTAAGTTGAGGTTAAGTATCGGAATCTATAACTGGCCTCACAGGAGGGGTTCAAATCATAGAAAATTAGAGTATCAGACCTCTTGTACTTAAGTCGGCATTGTGCTTTTTTATTAAATTCGGATGCTATTTCTGTGTTTCATCGTCAATTAGAAGGTCCAAGGGATACAGTAAACGTGGAGTGATGCATCGGAAACTAAAACTGTACTCACAGCAGAGGTCACATCATAGGAATTTGGAGTATCAGTCCTCTTGTACTTAAGTTGGCATTGTGCCTTTTGCAATTTAATTCGTTTGCAATTTCTGTGTTTCATCGTCAATAAGAAGGTCCAAGGGATACAGTAAACCTGAAGTGAAGCATCATAAGCTAAAAGTGGACTCACAGCAGAGGTTCAAATCATAGAAAGTTAGAGTTTCAGTCCTCTTGTACTTAAGTCGGCATTGTGCCTTTTGTATTAAATTCGGATGCAATTTCTGTGTTTCATCGTCAATAAGAAGGTCCAAGGTATACAGTAAACCTGAAGTGAAGCATCGGGAACTAAAGGTGGACTCACAGCAGAGATTCAAATCACAGAAAGTTAGAGTTTCAGTCCTCTTGTACTTAAGTCGGCATTGTGCCATTTGTATTAAATTCGGATGCAATTTCTGTGTTTCATCGTCAATAAGAAGGTCCAAGGGATACAGTAAACCTGAAGTGAAGCATCGGAAACTAAAACTGGACTCACAGCAGAGGTTCAAATCATAGAAAGTAGAGTATCAGTCCTCTAGTACTTTAGTCGGCATTGTGCCTTTTGTAATAAATTCGATGCAATTTCTGTGTTTCATCTTCCATAAGAAAGTTCAAGGGATACAGTAAACCTGAAGTGAAGCATCGGAAAACTAAAACTGGACTCACAGCTGAGGTTCAAATCATAGGAAGTTAGAGTATCAGTCCTCTTGTACTTAAGTCGGCATTGTGCCATTTGTATTAAATTCGGATGCAATTTCTGTGTTTCATCGTCAATAAGAAGGTCCAAGGGATACACTAAACCTGAAGTTAAGCATCGAATCTAAAACTGACTCACAGGAGGGGTTAAAATCATAGAAAGTTAGAGTATCAGTCTCTTGTACTTAAGTCGGCATTGTGCCTTTTCTATTGAATTCGGATGCAATTTCTGTGTTTCATCGTCAATAAGAAGGTCCAAGGGATACAGTTAACCTGAAGTGAAGCATCGGAAACTAAAACTGGACTCACAGCAGAGTTTCAAATCATAGAAAGTTAGAGTTCAGTCCTCTTTTACTTTAGTCGGCATTGTGCCTTTTGTATTAAATTCGGATGCAATTTCTGTGTTTCATCGTCAATAAGAAGGTCCAAGGGGTACAGTAAACCTGAAGTGTAGCATCGGAAACTAAAACTGGACTCACAAGCAGAGGTTCAAATCATAGAAAGTTAGAGTTCCAGTCCTCTTGTACTTAAGTCGGCATTGTGCCTTTTGTATTAAATTCGGATGCAATTTCTGTGTTCATCGTCAATAAGAAGGTCCAAGGGATACAGTAAATCTGAAGTTAAGCATCGGAAACTAAAACTGAACTCACAGCAGAGGTTCAAATCAAGAAAGTTAGAGTTTCAGTCCTCTTGTACGTAAGTTGGCATTGAGCCTTTTGTATTAAATTCGGATGCAATTTCTGTGTTTCATCGTCAATAAGAAGGTCCAAGGGACACAGTAATCCTGAAGTGAAGCATCGGAAACTAAAACTGGACTCACAGCAGAGGTACAACCATCATAGAAATTGAGAGTTTCAGTCCTCTTGTACTTAAGTCGTCATTGTGCATTTTTTATTAAATTCGGATGCAATTTCTGTGTTTCATCGTCAATAAGAAGGTCCGAAGGATACAGTAAACCTGATGTGAAGCATCGGAAACTAAAACTGGACTCACAGCAGAGGTTCAAATCATAGAAAGTTAGAGTTTCAGTCCTCTTGTACTTAAGTCGGCATTGTGCCTTTTGTATTAAATACGCATGCAATTTCTGTGTTTAATCGTCAATAAGAGGGTCCAAGGGATACAGTAACCCGAAGTGAAGCATCGGAATCTTAAACTGGGCTCACAGGAGATTTTTAAATCATAGAAAGTTAGAGTATCATTCCTCTTGTACTTAAGTCGGCATTGTGACTTTTGTAGCAAATTCGGATGCAAATTCTGTGTTTCATCGACAATAAGAAGGTACCGAGGGATACAGTAAACCTGAAGTTAAGCATCGGAATCTAAAACTGGACTCACAGGAGGGGTTCAAATCATAGAAAGTTAGAGTATCAGTCGTCTTGTACTTAAGTCGGCATTGTGCCTTTTTTATAAAATTCGGATGCAATTTCTGTGTTTCATCGTCAATAAGGAAGGGTCCAAGGGGTACAGTAAACCTGAAGTTAAGCATCGGAAACTAAAACTGGACTCACAGGAGGGGTTCAAATCATAGAAAGTTAGAGTATCAGTCCTCTTTTACTTAAGTCGGCATTGTGCCTTTTTTTATTAAAATCGGATGCCATTTCTGTGTTTCATCGTCAATAGAAGGTCAAGGGATACAGTAAACCTGATGTATGGCATCGGAAACTAAAACTGGACTCACAGGAGGGGTTCAAATCAAAGAAAGTTAGAGTATCAGTCCTCTTGTACTGAAGTCGGCATTGTGCCTTTTTTATTAAATTCGGATGCAATATCTGTGTTTCATCGTCAATAAGAAGGTCCAAGGGATACAGTAAACCTGAAGTTAAGCATCGTAATCTAAAACTGGACTCACAGGAGGGGTTCAAATCATAGAAAGTTAGAGTATAGGTCCTCTTGTACTTATGTAGGCATTGTGCCTTTTGTATTAAATTCGGATGCAATTTCTGTGTTTCATCGTCAATAAGAGGGTCCAAGGGAGACAGTAAACTGAAGTGAATCATGAGAATCTAAAACTGGGCTCACAGGAGAGGTTCAAATCATAGAATAGTGTTAGAGTATCATTCGCCTTGTACTTAAGTCGGCATTGTGCCTTTTGGATTAAATTCGGATGCAATTTCTGTGTTTTCATCGTCAATAGTAATGTCCAAGGGATACAGTAAACTGAAGTGAAGCATAGGAAACTAAAACTGGACTCACAGCAGAGGTGCAAATCATAGAAAGTTAGAGTTTCAGTCCTCTTGTACTTAAGTCGGCATTGTGCCTTTTATATTAAATTCGGATGCAATTTCTGTGTTTCATCGTCAATAAGAAGGTCCAAGGGATACAGTAAACCTGAAGTTGAGCATCGGAAACTAAAACTGGACTCACAGCAGAGGTTCAAATCATAGACAGTTAGAGTTTCAGTCCTCTTGTTTTTAAGTCGGCATTGTGCTTTTGTATTAATTCGGATGCAAATTCTGTGTTTCATCGTCAATAAGAAGGTCCAAGGGATACAGTAAACTGAAGTTAAGCATCGGAATCTAAAACTGGACTCACAGGAGGGGTTCAAATCATAGAAAGTTAGAGTATCAGTCCTCTTGTACTTAAGTCGGCATTGTCCGTTTTGTATTAAATTCGGATGCAATTTCTGTGTTTTCATCGTCAATAAGAGCGTCCAAGGGATACAGTAAACCTGAAGTGAAGCATCAGAATCTAAAACTGGACTCACAGGAGAGGTTCAAATGATAGAAAGTTAGAGTATCAGTCGCCTTGTACTTAAGTCGGCATTGTGCCTTTTGTATTAAATTCGGATGCAATTTCTATGTTTCATCGTCAATGAGAATATCCAAGGGATACAGTAAAGTTGAAGTTAAGAATCGGAATCTATAACTGGACTCACAGGAGGGGTTCAAATCATAGAAAACTAGAGTATCAGACCTCTTGTACTTAAGTCGGCATTGTGGCCTTTTTTATTAATTTCGGATGCAATTCTGTGTTTCTCGTCAATTAGAAGGTCCAAGGGATGCAGTAAACCTGAAGTGATGCATCGGAAACTAAAACTGGACTCACAGCAGAGGGTTCAAATCATAGAAAGTTGGAGTATCAGTCCTCTTGTACTTAAGTCGGCATTGTGCCTTTGTATTAAACTCGGATGCAATTTCTGTGTTTCATCGTCAATAAGAAGGTCCAAGGGATACAGTAAACCTGAAGTGAAGCATCGGAAACTATAACTGGACGTACAGCAGAGGTTCAAATCATAGAAAGTTAGAGTATCAGTCCTCTAGTACTTTTGTCGGCATTGTGCCTTTTGTATTAAATCCGGATGACAATTTCTGTGTTTCATCGTCAATAAGAGGGTCCAAAGGATACAGTATACCTGAAGTGAAGCATCAGAATCTAAAACTGGACTCACAGGAGAGGTTCAAATCATAGAAAGTTAGTGTATCAGTCCGCCTTGTACTTAAGTCGGCATTGCGCCTTTTGTATTAATTTCGGATGCAATTTCTGTGTTTCATCGTCACTAAGAAGGTCCAAGGGATACAGTAAAGTTGAAGTTAAGCATCGGAATCTATAACTGACTCACAGGAGGGGTTCAAATCATAGAAAATTAGGAGTATCAGACCTCTTGTACTGAAGTCGGCTTTGTGCCTTTTTTATTAAATTCGGATGCTATTTCTGTGTTTCATCGTCAATTAGAAGGTCCAAGGGATACAGAAAACCTCAAGTGATGCATCGGAAACTAAAACTGGACTCACAGCAGAGGTTCAAATCAGAGAAAGTTAGAGTATCAGTTCCTCTTGTACTTAAGTCTGCATTCTGCCTTTTGAATTTAATTCGGATGCATTTTCTGTGTTTCATCGTCAATAAGAAGGTCCAAGGGATACAGTAAACCTGAAGTGAAGCATCGGAAATCTAAAACAGGACTCACAGCAGAGGTCCAAATCATAGATAGTTAGAGTTTCAGTCCTCTTGTACTTAAGTCGGCATTGTGCCTTTTGCATTAAATTCGGATGCAATTTCTGTGTTTCATCGTCAATAACAAGGTTTAAGGGATACAGTAAACCTGAAGTGAAGCACCGGAAACTAAAAGTGGACTCACAGCAGAGGTTCAAATCGTAGAATGTTATCGTTTCAGTCCTCTTGTACTTAAGTCGGCATTGTGCCTTTTGCATTAAATTCGGATGCAATTTCTGTGTTTCATCGTCAATAAGAAAGTCCAAGGGATACAATAAACCTGAAGTGAAGCATCGGAAACAAAAACTGGACTCACAACAGAGGTTCAATTCATAGAAAGTTAGAGTATCAGTCCTCTAGTACTTTAGTCGGCATTGTGCCTTTTGTATTAAATTCGGATGCAATTTCTGTGTTTCATCGTCCATAAGAAAGTTCAAGGGATACAGTAAACCTGAAGTGAAGCATCGGAAACTAAAACTGGACTCACAGCTGAGGTTCAAATCATAGGAAGTTAGAGTTTCAGTCCTCTTGTACTTAAGTCGGCATTGTGCCATTTGTATTAAATTCGGATGCAATTTCTGTGTTTCACCGTCAATAAGAAGGTCCAAGGGATACAGTAAACCTGAAGTTAAGCATCGGAATCTAAAACTGGACTCACAGGAGGGGTTCAAATCATAGAAAGTTAGAGTATCATTCCTCTTGTACTTAAGTCGGCATTGTACCTTTTTTATTGAATTCGGATGCAATTTCTGTGTTCCATCGTCAATAAGAAGGTCCAAGGGATACAGTAAACCTGAAGTGAAGCATCGGAAACTAAAACTGGACTCACAGCAGAGGTTCAAATCATAGAAAGTTAGAGTTTCAGTCCTCTTGTACTTTAGTCGGCATTGTGCCTTTTGTATTACATTCGGATGCAATTTCTGTGTTTCATCGTCAATAAGAAGGTCCAAGGGATACAGTAAACCTGAAGTGAAGCATCGGAAACTAAAACTGGACTAACAGCAGAGGTTCAAATCATAGAAAGTTAGAGTTTCAGTCCTCTAGTACTTAAGTCGGCATTGTGCCTTTTGTATTAAATTCGGATGCAATTTCTGTGTTTCATCGTCAATAAGAAGGTCCAAGGGATACAGTAAACCTGAAGTTAAGCATCGGAAACTAAAACTGGACTCACAGCAGAGGTTCAAATCATAGGATGTTAGAGTTTCAGTCCTCTTGTACGTAAGTTGGCATTGTGCCATTTGTATTAAATTCGGATGCAATTTCTGTGTTTCATCGTCAATAAGAAGGTCCAAGGGATACAGTAAACCTGAAGTTAAGCATCGGAATCGAAAACTGGACTCACAGGAGTGGTTGAAATCATAGAAAGTTAGAGTATCAGTCCTCTTGTACTTAAGTCGGCATTGTGCCTTTTGTATTAAATTCGGACGCAATTTCTGTGTTTCATCGTCAATAAGAAGGTCCATGGGATACAATAAACCTGAAGTGAAGCATCGGAAACTAAAACTGGACTCATAGCAGAGATTCAAATCATAGAAAGATAGAGTTTCAGTCCTCTTGTACTTAAGTCGGCATTGTGCCATTTGTATTAAATTCGGATGCAATTTCTGTGTTTCATCGTCAATAAGAAGGTCCAAGGGATACAGTAAACCAGAAGTTAAGCATCGTAATCTAAAACTGGACTCACAGGAGGGGTTAAATCATAGAAAGTTTTAGTATCAGTCCTCTTGTACTTAGGTCGGCATTGTGCCTTCTAAATTAAATTCGGATGCAATTTCTGTGTTTCATCGTCAATAAGAAGGTCCAAGGGATACAGTAAACCTGAAGTGAAGCATCGGAAACTAAAACTGGACTCACAGCAGAGGTTCAAATCATTGAAAGTTAGAGTTTTAGTCCTCTTGTACTTAAGTCATCATTGTGCCTTTTGTATTAAATTCGGACGCAAATTTCTGTGTTTCATCGTCAATAAGAAGGTCCAAGGGATACAGTAAACCTGAAGTGGAGCATCGGAAACTAAACTGGACTCACAGCAGAGGTTCAAATCATAGAAAGTTAGAGTTTCAGTCCTCTTGTACGTAAGTCTGCATTGTGCCTTTTGTATTAAATTCGGATGCAATTTCTGTGTTTCATCGTTTATAAGAAGGTCCAAGGGATACAGTAAACCCGATGTGAAGCATCGGAAACTAAAACTGGACTCACAGCAGAGGTTCAAATCATTCAAAGTTAGAGTTTCAGTCGCATTGTACTCAAGTCGGCATTGTGCTTTTTGGATTAAATTCGGATGCAATTTCTGTGTTTCATCGTCAATAAGGGGGTCCAAGGGATACAGTAAACCCGAAGTGAAGCATCGGAATCTAAAACTGGACTCACAGGAGAGGTTCAAATCATAGAAAGTTAGAGTATCAGTCCTCTTGTACTTAAGTCGGCATTGTGCCTTTTGTATTAAATTCGGATGCAATTTCTGCGTTTCATCGTCAATAGGAAGGTCCAAGGGATTCAGTAAACCTGAAGTTAAGCATCGGAATCTAAAACTGGACTCACAGGAGGGGTTCAAATCATAGAAAGTTAGTGTATTAGTCCTCTTGTACTTAAGTCGGCATTGTGCCTTTCTTATTAAATTCGTATGCAATTTCTGTGTTTCATCGTCAATAAGAAGGTCCAAGGGATTCAGTAAACCTGATGTGTGGCATCGGAAACTAAAACTGGACTCACAGGAGGGGTTCAAATCATAGAAAGTTAGAGTATCAGTCCTCTTGTACTTAAGTCGGCATTGTGCCTTTTTTATTAAATTCGGATGCAATATATGTGTTTCATCGTCAATAAGAAGGTCCAAGGGATACAGTAAACCTGCAGTTAAGCATCGTAATCTAAAACTGGACTCACAGGAGGGGTTCAAATCATAGAAAGTTAGAGTTTCAGTCCTCTTGTACGTAAGTCGGCATTGTGCCTTATGTATTAAATTCCGATGCAATTTCTGTGTTTCATCGTCAACAAGAAGGTCCAAGGGATACAGTTAACCTAAAGTTAAGCATCGGAATCCAAAACTGGACTCACAGGAGGGGTTCAAATCATAGAAAGTTAGAGCATCAGTCCTCTTGTACTTATGTCGGCATTGTGCCTTTTGTATTAAATTCGGATGCAATTTCTGTGTTTCATCGTCAATAAGAGGGTCCAAGGGATACAGTAAACCTGAAGTGAAGCATCAGAATCTAAAACTGGACTCACAGGAGAGGTTCAAATCATAGAAAGTTAGTGCGTCAGTCGCCTTGTACAGAAGTCGGCATTGTGCCTTTTGTATTAATTTCGGATGCAATTTCTGTGTTTCATCGTCAATAAGAAGGTCCAAGGGATACAGTAAAGTTGAAGTTAAGCATCGGAATCTGTAACTGGCCTCACAAGAGGGGTTCAAATCATAGAAAATTAGAGTATCAGACCTCTTGTACTTAAGTCGGCATTGTGCCTTTTTTATTAAATTCAGATGCTATTTCTGTGTTTCATCGTCAATTAGAAGGTCCAAGGGATACAGTTAACCTGAAGTGAAGCATCGGAAACTAAAACTGGACTCACAGCAGAGGTTCAAATCATAGAAAGTTAGAGTTTCAGTCCTCTTGTACTTTAGTCGGCATTGTGCCTTTTGTATTAAATTGGGATGCAATTTCTGTGTTTCATCGTCAATAAGAAGGTCCAAGGGGTACAGTAAACCTGAAGTGAGGCATCGGAAACTAAAACTGGACACACAGCAGAGGTTCAAATCATAGAATATCAGAGTTCCAGTCCTCTTGTACTTAAGTCGGCATTGTGCCTTTTGTATTAAATTCGGATGCAATTTCTGTGTTTCATCGTCAATAAGAAGGTCCAAGGGATACAGTAAACCTGAAGTTAAGCATCGGAAACTAAAACTGAACTCACAGCAGAGGTTCAAATCATAGAAAGTTAGAGTTTCAGTACTCTTGTACGTAAGTTGGCATTGTGCCTTTTGTATTAAATTCGGATGCAATTTCTGTGTTTCATCGTCAATAAGAAGGTCCAAGGGATACAGTAAACCTGAAGTGAAGCATCGGAAACTAAAACTGGACTCACAGCAGAGGTTCAAATCATAGAAATTTAGAGTCTCAGTCCTCTTGTACTTAAGTCGTCATTGTGCATTTTTTATTAAATTCGGATGCAATTTCTGTGTTTCATCGTCAATAAGAAGGTCCAAAGGATACAGTAAACCTGAAGTGAAGCATCGGAAACTAAAACTGGACTCACAGCAGAGGTTCAAATCATAGAAAGTTAGAGTTTCAGTCCTCTTGTACTTAAGTCGGCATTGTGCCTTTTGTATTAAATTCGGACGCAAATTTCTGTGTTTCATCGTCAATAAGAAGGTCCAAGGGATACAGTAAACCTGAAGTGGAGCATCGGAAACTAAACTGGACTCACAGCAGAGGTTCAAATCATAGAAAGTTAGAGTTTCAGTCCTCTTGTACGTAAGTCTGCATTGTGCCTTTTGTATTAAATTCGGATGCAATTTCTGTGTTTCATCGTTTATAAGAAGGTCCAAGGGATACAGTAAACCTGATGTGAAGCATCGGAAACTAAAACTGGACTCACAGCAGAGGTTCAAATCATAGAAAGTTAGAGTTTCAGTCCTCTTGTACGTAAGTCTGCATTGTGCCTTTTGTATTAAATTCGGATGCAATTTCTGTGTTTCATCGTTTATAAGAAGGTCCAAGGGATACAGTAAACCTGATGTGAAGCATCGGAAACTAAAACTGGACTCACAGCAGAGGTTCAAATCATTCAAAGTTAGAGTTTCAGTCGCATTGTACTCAAGTCGGCATTGTGCTTTTTGGATTAAATTCGGATGCAATTTCTGTGTTTCATCGTCAATAAGGGGGTCCAAGGGATACAGTAAACCCGAAGTGAAGCATCGGAATCTAAAACTGGACTCACAGGAGAGGTTCAAATCATAGAAAGTTAGAGTATCAGTCCTCTTGTACTTAAGTCGGCATTGTGCCTTTTGTATTAAATTCGGATGCAATTTCTGCGTTTCATCGTCAATAGGAAGGTCCAAGGGATTCAGTAAACCTGAAGTTAAGCATCGGAATCTAAAACTGGACTCACAGGAGGGGTTCAAATCATAGAAAGTTAGTGTATTAGTCCTCTTGTACTTAAGTCGGCATTGTGCCTTTCTTATTAAATTCGTATGCAATTTCTGTGTTTCATCGTCAATAAGAAGGTCCAAGGGATTCAGTAAACCTGATGTGTGGCATCGGAAACTAAAACTGGACTCACAGGAGGGGTTCAATTCATAGAAAGTTAGAGTATCAGTCCTCTTGTACTTAAGTCGGCATTGTGCCTTTTTTATTAAATTCGGATGCAATATCTGTGTTTCATCGTCAATAAGAAGGTCCAAGGGATACAGTAAACCTGCAGTTAAGCATCGTAATCTAAAACTGGACTCACAGGAGGGGTTCAAATCATAGAAAGTTAGAGTTTCAGTCCTCTTGTACGTAAGTCGGCATTGTGCCTTATGTATTAAATTCCGATGCAATTTCTGTGTTTCATCGTCAACAAGAAGGTCCAAGGGATACAGTTAACCTAAAGTTAAGCATCGGAATCCAAAACTGGACTCACAGGAGGGGTTCAAATCATAGAAAGTTAGAGCATCAGTCCTCTTGTACTTATGTCGGCATTGTGCCTTTTGTATTAAATTCGGATGCAATTTCTGTGTTTCATCGTCAATAAGAGGGTCCAAGGGATACAGTAAACCTGAAGTGAAGCATCAGAATCTAAAACTGGACTCACAGGAGAGGTTCAAATCATAGAAAGTTAGTGCGTCAGTCGCCTTGTACAGAAGTCGGCATTGTGCCTTTTGTATTAATTTCGGATGCAATTTCTGTGTTTCATCGTCAATAAGAAGGTCCAAGGGATACAGTAAAGTTGAAGTTAAGCATCGGAATCTATAACTGGCCTCACAAGAGGGGTTCAAATCATAGAAAATTAGAGTATCAGACCTCTTGTACTTAAGTCGGCATTGTGCCTTTTTTATTAAATTCGGATGCTATTTCTGTGTTTCATCGTCAATTAGAAGGTCCAAGGGATACAGTTAACCTGAAGTGAAGCATCGGAAACTAAAACTGGACTCACAGCAGAGGTTCAAATCATAGAAAGTTAGAGTTTCTGTCCTCTTGTACTTTAGTCGGCATTGTGCCTTTTGTATTAAATTGGGATGCAATTTCTGTGTTTCATCGTCAATAAGAAGGTCCAAGGGGTACAGTAAACCTGAAGTGAGGCATCGGAAACTAAAACTGGACTCACAGCAGAGGTTCAAATCATAGAATATCAGAGTTCCAGTCCTCTTGTACTTAAGTCGGCATTGTGCCTTTTGTATTAAATTCGGATGCAATTTCTCTGTTTCATCGTCAATAAGAAGGTCCAAGGGATACAGTAAACCTGAAGTTAAGCATCGGAAACTAAAACTGAACTCACAGCAGAGGTTCAAATCATAGAAAGTTAGAGTTTCAGTACTCTTGTACGTAAGTTGGCATTGTGCCTTTTGTATTAAATTCGGATGCAATTTCTGTGTTTCATCGTCAATAAGATGGTCCAAGGGATACAGTAAACCTGAAGTTAAGCATCGGAAACTAAAACTGGACTCACAGCAGAGGTTCAAATCATAGGATGTTAGAGTTTCAGTCCTCTTGTACGTAAGTTGGCATTGTGCCATTTGTATTAAATTCGGATGCAATTTCTGTGTTTCATCGTCAATAAGAAGGTCCAAGGGATACAGTAAACCTGAAGTTAAGCATCGGAATCGAAAACTGGACTCACAGGAGTGGTTGAAATCATAGAAAGCTAGAGTATCAGTCCTCTTGTACTTAAGTCGGCATTGTGCCTTTTGTATTAAATTCGGACGCAATTTCTGTGTTTCATCGTCAATAAGAAGGTCCATGGGATACAATAAACCTGAAGTGAAGCATCGGAAACTAAAACTGGACTCATAGCAGAGATTCAAATCATAGAAAGATAGAGTTTCAGTCCTCTTGTACTTAAGTCGGCATTGTGCCATTTGTATTAAATTCGGATGCAATTTCTGTGTTTCATCGTCAATAAGAAGGTCCAAGGGATACAGTAAACCAGAAGTTAAGCATCGTAATCTAAAACTGGACTCACAGGAGGGGTTAAATCATAGAAAGTTTTAGTATCAGTCCTCTTGTACTTAGGTCGGCATTGTGCCTTCTAAATTAAATTCGGATGCAATTTCTGTGTTTCATCGCCAATAAGAAGGTCCAAGGGATACAGTAAACCTGAAGTGAAGCATCGGAAACTAAAACTGGACTCACAGCAGAGGTTCAAATCATTGAAAGTTAGAGTTTTAGTCCTCTTGTACTTAAGTCATCATTGTGCCTTTTGTATTAAATTCGGACGCAAATTTCTGTGTTTCATCGTCAATAAGAAGGTCCAAGGGATACAGTAAACCTGAAGTGGAGCATCGGAAACTAAACTGGACTCACAGCAGAGGTTCAAATCATAGAAAGTTAGAGTTTCAGTCCTCTTGTACGTAAGTCTGCATTGTGCCTTTTGTATTAAATTCGGATGCAATTTCTGTGTTTCATCGTTTATAAGAAGGTCCAAGGGATACAGTAAACCTGATGTGAAGCATCGGAAACTAAAACTGGACTCACAGCAGAGGTTCAAATCATTCAAAGTTAGAGTTTCAGTCGCATTGTACTCAAGTCGGCATTGTGCTTTTTGGATTAAATTCGGATGCAATTTCTGTGTTTCATCGTCAATAAGGGGGTCCAAGGGATACAGTAAACCCGAAGTGAAGCATCGGAATCTAAAACTGGACTCACAGGAGAGGTTCAAATCATAGAAAGTTAGAGTATCAGTCCTCTTGTACTTAAGTCGGCATTGTGCCTTTTGTATTAAATTCGGATGCAATTTCTGCGTTTCATCGTCAATAGGAAGGTCCAAGGGATTCAGTAAACCTGAAGTTAAGCATCGGAATCTAAAACTGGACTCACAGGAGGGGTTCAAATCATAGAAAGTTAGTGTATTAGTCCTCTTGTACTTAAGTCGGCATTGTGCCTTTCTTATTAAATTCGTATGCAATTTCTGTGTTTCATCGTCAATAAGAAGGTCCAAGGGATTCAGTAAACCTGATGTGTGGCATCGGAAACTAAAACTGGACTCACAGGAGGGGTTCAAATCATAGAAAGTTAGAGTATCAGTCCTCTTGTACTTAAGTCGGCATTGTGCCTTTTTTATTAAATTCGGATGCAATATCTGTGTTTCATCGTCAATAAGAAGGTCCAAGGGATACAGTAAACCTGCAGTTAAGCATCGTAATCTAAAACTGGACTCACAGGAGGGGTTCAAATCATAGAAAGTTAGAGTTTCAGTCCTCTTGTACGTAAGTCGGCATTGTGCCTTATGTATTAAATTCCGATGCAATTTCTGTGTTTCATCGTCAACAAGAAGGTCCAAGGGATACAGTTAACCTAAAGTTAAGCATCGGAATCCAAAACTGGACTCACAGGAGGGGTTCAAATCATAGAAATTTAGAGCATCAGTCCTCTTGTACTTATGTCGGCATTGTGCCTTTTGTATTAAATTCGGATGCAATTTCTGTGTTTCATCGTCAATAAGAGGGTCCAAGGGATACAGTAAACCTGAAGTGAAGCATCAGAATCTAAAACTGGACTCACAGGAGAGGTTCAAATCATAGAAAGTTAGTGCGTCAGTCGCCTTGTACAGAAGTCGGCATTGTGCCTTTTGTATTAATTTCGGATGCAATTTCTGTGTTTCATCGTCAATAAGAAGGTCCAAGGGATACAGTAAAGTTGAAGTTAAGCATCGGAATCTATAACTGGCCTCACAAGAGGGGTTCAAATCATAGAAAATTAGAGTATCAGACCTCTTGTACTTAAGTCGGCATTGTGCCTTTTTTATTAAATTCGGATGCTATTTCTGTGTTTCATCGTCAATTAGAAGGTCCAAGGGATACAGTTAACCTGAAGTGAAGCATCGGAAACTAAAACTGGACTCACAGCAGAGGTTCAAATCATAGAAAGTTAGAGTTTCAGTCCTCTTGTACTTTAGTCGGCATTGTGCCTTTTGTATTAAATTGGGATGCAATTTCTGTGTTTCATCGTCAATAAGAAGGTCCAAGGGGTACAGTAAACCTGAAGTGAGGCATCGGAAACTAAAACTGGACTCACAGCAGAGGTTCAAATCATAGAATATCAGAGTTCCAGTCCTCTTGTACTTAAGTCGGCATTGTGCCTTTTGTATTAAATTCGGATGCAATTTCTGTGTTTCATCGTCAATAAGAAGGTCCAAGGGATACAGTAAACCTGAAGTTAAGCATCGGAAACTAAAACTGAACTCACAGCAGAGGTTCAAATCATAGAAAGTTAGAGTTTCAGTACTCTTGTACGTAAGTTGGCATTGTGCCTTTTGTATTAAATTCGGATGCAATTTCTGTGTTTCATCGTCAATAAGAAGGTCCAAGGGATACAGTAAACCTGAAGTGAAGCATCGGAAACTAAAACTGGACTCACAGCAGAGGTTCAAATCATAGAAATTTAGAGTCTCAGTCCTCTTGTACTTAAGTCGTCATTGTGCATTTTTTATTAAATTCGGATGCAATTTCTGTGTTTCATCGTCAATAAGATGGTCCAAAGGATACAGTAAACCTGAAGTGAAGCATCGGAAACTAAAACTGGACTCACAGCAGAGGTTCAAATCATAGAAAGTTAGAGTTTCAGTCCTCTTGTACTTAAGTCGGCATTGTGCTTTTTGTATTAAATTCGGATGCAATTTCTGTGTTTCATCGTCAATAAGAGGGTCCAAGGGATACAGTAAACCCGAAGTGAAGCATCGGAATCTATAACTGGGCTCACAGGAGGTTTTCAAATCATAGAAAGTTAGAGTATCATTCCTCATGTACTGAAGTCGGCATTGTGACTTTTGTATTAAATTCGGATGCAAATTCTGTGTTTCATCGTCAATAAGAAGGTCCGAGGGATACAGTAAACCTGAAGTTAAGCATCGGAATCTAAAACTGGACTCACAGGAGGGGTTCAAATCATAGAAAGTTAGAGTATAGGTCCTCTTGTACTTAAGTCGGCATTGTGCCTTTTGTATTAAATTCGGATGCAATTTCTGTGTTTCATCGTCAATAAGAGGGTCCAAGGGATACAGTAAACCTGAAGTAAATCATGAGAATCTAAAACTGGACTCACAGGAGAGGTTCAAATCATAGAAAGTTAGAGTATCAGTCGCCTTGTACTTAAGTCGGCATTGTGCCTTTTGTATTAAATTCGGATGCAATTTCTATGTTTCACCGTCAATGAGAAGGTCCAAGGGATACAGTAAAGTTGAAGTTAAGCATCGGAATCTAAAACTGGACTCACAGGAGGGGTTCAAATCATAGAAAATTAGAGTATCAGACCTCTTGTACTTAAGTCGGCATTGTGCCTTTTTTATTCAATTCGGATGCAATTTCTGTGTTTCATCGTCAATTAGAAGGTCCAAGGGATACAGTAGACCTGAAGTGATGCATCGGAAACTAAAACTGGACTCACAGCAGAGGATCAAATCGTAGAAAGTTGGAGTATCAGTCCTCTTGTACTTAAGTCGGCATTGTGCCTTTTGTATTTAATTCGGATGCAATTTCTGTGATTCATCGTCAATAAGAAGGTCCAAGGGATACAGTAAACCTGAAGTGAAGCATCGGAAACTAAAAGTGGACTCACAGCAGAGGTTCAAATCATAGAAAGTTAGAGTTTCAGTCCTCTTGTACTTAAGTCTGCATTGTGCCATTTGTATTAAATTCGGATGCAATTTCTGTGTTTCATCGACAATAAGAAGGTCCAAGGGATACGGTAAACCTGAAGTGAAGCATCGGAAACTAAAAGTGGACTCACAGCAGAGGTTCAAATCATAGAAAGTTAGAGTGTCAGTCCACCTGTACTTAAGTCGGCATTGTGCCTTTTGCATTAAATTCGGATGAAATTTCTGTGTTTCATC
The DNA here is from genome assembly GCF_021461395.2 of Schistocerca americana. Classification (NCBI taxonomy): domain Eukaryota; kingdom Metazoa; phylum Arthropoda; class Insecta; order Orthoptera; family Acrididae; genus Schistocerca; species Schistocerca americana. Next base: position 17,892 of record NW_025726260.1, read on the forward strand.
GTCAATAAGAAGGTCCAAGGGATACAGTAAACCTGAAGTGAAGCATCGGAGACTAAAATTTGACTCACAGCAGAGGTTCAAATCATAGAAAGTTAGAGTTTCAGTCCTCTTGTACTTTAGTCGGCATTGTGCCTTTTGTATTAAATTCGGATGCAATTTCCGTGTTTCATCGTCAATAATAATGTCCAAGGGATACAGTAAACCTGAAGTGAAGCATCGGAAACTAAAACTGGACTCACAGCAGAGGTTCAAATCATAGAAAGTTAGAGTTTCAGTCCTCTTGTTTTTAAGTCGGCATTGTGCCTTTTGTACTAAATTCGGATGCAAATTCTGTGTTTCATCGTCAATTAGAAGGTCCAAGGGATACAGTAAACTTGAAGTTAAGCATCGTAATCTAAAACTGGACTCACAGGAGGGGTTAAATCATAGAAAGTTAGAGTAACAGTCCTCTTGTACTTAAGTCGGCATTGTGCCTTCTAAATTAAATTCGGATGCAATTTCTGTGTTTCATCGTCAATAAGAAGGTCCAAGGGATACAGTAAACCAGAAGTGAAGCATCGGAAACTAAAACTGGACTCACAGCAGAGGTTCAAATCATAGAAAGTTAGAGTTTCAGTCGCATTGTGCTTTTTGTATTAAATTCGGATGCAACTTCTGTGTTTCATCGTCAATAAGGGGGTCCAAGGGATACAGTAAACCCGAAGTGAAGCATCGGAATCTAAAACTGGACTCACAGGAGAGGTTCAAATCATAGAAATTTAGAGTATCAGTCCTCTTGTACTTAAGTCGGCATTGTGCCTTTTTTATTAAATTCGGATGCAATTTCTGAGTTTCATAGTCAATAAGAAGGTCCAAGGGATTCAGTAAACCTGATGTGTGGCATCGGAAACTAAAACTGGACTCACAGGAGGGGTTCAAATCATAGAAAGTTAGAGTAACAGTCCTCTTGTACTTAAGTCGGCATTGTGCCTTTTTTATTAAATTCGGATGCAATATCTGTCTTTCATCGTCAATAGGAAGGTCCAAGGGATACAGTAAACCTGAAGTTAAGCATCGTAATCTAAAACTGGACTCACAGGAGGGGTTCAAATCATAGAAAGTTAGAGTATCAGTCCTCTTGTACGTAAGTCGGCATTGTGCCTTTTGTATTAAATTCCGATGCAATTTCTGCGTTTCATCGTCAATAAGAGGGTCCAAGGGATACAGTAAACCTGAAGTGAAGCATCAGAATTTAAAACTGGACTCACAGGAGAGGTTCAAATCATAGAAAGTTAGTGTGTCAGTCGGCATGTACTGAAGTCGGCATTGTGCCTTTTGTATTAAATTCGGATGCAATTTCTGTGTTTCATCGTCAATAAGAAGGTCCAAGGGATACAGTAAACCTGAAGTGAAGCATCGGAAACTAAAAGTGGACTCACAGCAGAGGTTCCAATCACAGAAAGTTAGAGTTTCAGTCCTCTTGTACTTAAGTCGGCATTGTGCCTTTTGCATTAAATTCGGATGCAATTTCTCTGTTTCATCGTCAATAAGAAGGTCCAAGGGATACAGTAAACCTGAAGTGAAGCATCGGAAACTAAAACTGGACTCACAGCAGAGGTTCAAATCATAGAAAGCTAGAGTATCAGTCCTCTAGTACTTTAGTCGGCATTGTACCTTTTGTATTAAATTCGGATGCAATTTCTGTGTTTTAACTTCCATAAGAAAGTTCAAGGGATACAGTAAACCTGAAGTGAAGCATCGGAAACTAAAACTGGACTCACAGCTGAGGTTCAAATCATAGGAAGTTAGAGTTTCAGCCCTCTTGTACTTAAGTCGGCATTATGCCATTTGTATTAAATTCGGATGCAATTTCTGTGTTTCATCGTCAATAAGAAGGTCCAAGGGATACACTAAAACTGAAGTTAAGCATCGGAATCTAAAACTGGACTCACAGGAGGGGTTAAAATCATAGAAAGTTAGAGTATCAGTCCTCTTGTACTTAAGTCGGCATTGTGCCTTTTCTATTGAATTCGGATGCAATTTCTGTGTTTCATCGTCAATAAGAAGGTCCAAGGGATACAGTTAACCTGAAGTGAAGCATCGGAAACTAAAACTGGACTCACAGCAGAGGATCAAATCATAGAAAGTTGGAGTATCAGTCCTCTTGTACTTAAGTCGGCATTGTGCCTTTTGTATTTAATTCGGATGCAATTTCTGTGATTCATAGTCAATAAGAAGGTCCAAGGGATACAGTAAACCTGAAGTGAAGCATCGGAAACTAAAAGTGGACTCACAGCAGAGGTTCAAATCATAGAAAGTTAGAGTTTCAGTCCTCTTGTACTTAAGTCTGCATTGTGCCATTTGTATTAAATTCGGATGCAATTTCTGTGTTTCATCGACAATAAGAAGGTCCAAGGGATACGGTAAACCTGAAGTGAAGCATCGGAAACTAAAAGTGGACTCACAGCAGAGGTTCAAATCATAGAAAGTTAGAGTGTCAGTCCACCTGTACTTAAGTCGGCATTGTGCCTTTTGCATTAAATTCGGATGAAATTTCTGTGTTTCATCGTCAATAAGAAGGTCCAAGGGATACAGTAAACCTGAAGTGAAGCATCGGAAACTAAAACTTGACTCACAGCAGAGGTTCAAATCATAGAAAGTTAGAGTTTCAGTCCTCTTGTACTTTAGTCGGCATTGTGCCTTTTGTATTAAATTCGGATGCAATTTCCGTGTTTCATCGTCAATAATAATGTCCAAGGGATACAGTAAACCTGAAGTGAAGCATCGGAAACTAAAACTGGACTCACAGCAGAGGTTCAAATCATAGAAAGTTAGAGTTTCAGTCCTCTTGTTTTTAAGTCGGCATCGTGCCTTTTGTATTAAATTCGGATGCAAATTCTGTGTTTCATCGTCAATTAGAAGGTCCAAGGGATACAGTAAACTTGAAGTTAAGCATCGTAATCTAAAACTGGACTCACAGGAGGGGTTAAATCATAGAAAGTTAGAGTATCAGTCCTCTTGTACTTAAGTCGGCATTGTGCCTTCTAAATTAAATTCGGATGCAATTTCTGTGTTTCATCGTCAATAAGAAGGTCCAAGGGATACAGTAAACCAGAAGTGAAGCATCGGAAACTAAAACTGGACTCACAGCAGAGGTTCAAATCATAGAAAGTTAGAGTTTCAGTCGCATTGTGCTTTTTGTATTAAATTCGGATGCAATTTCTGTGTTTCATCGTCAATAAGGGGGTCCAAGGGATACAGTAAACCCGAAGTGAAGCATCGGAATCTAAAACTGGACTCACAGGAGAGGTTCAAATCATAGAAAGTTAGAGTATCAGTCCTCTTGTACTTAAGTAGGCATTGTGCCTTTTTTATTAAATTCGGATGCAATATCTGTGTCTCATCGTCAATAGGAAGGTCCAAGGGATACAGTAAACCTGAAGTTAAGCATCGTAATCTAAAACTGGACTCACAGGAGGGGTTCAAATCATAGAAAGTTAGAGTATCAGTCCTCTTGTACGTAAGTCGGCATTGTGCCTTTTGTATTAAATTCCGATGCAATTTCTGTGTTTCATCGTCAATAAGAAGTTCCAAGGGATACAGTTAACCTAAAGTTAAGCATCGAAATCCAAAACTGGTCTCACAAGAGGGGTTCAAAACATAGAAAGTTAGAGTATCAGTCCTCTTGTCCTTAAGTCGGCATTGCGCCTTTTGTATTAAATTCGGAAGCAATTTCTGTGTTTCATCGTCAATAAGAGGGTCCAAGGGATACAGTAAACCTGAAGTGAAGCATCAGAATCTAAAACTGGACTCACAGGAGAGGTTCAAATCATAGAAAGTTAATGTGTCAGTCGGCATGTACTGAAGTCGGCATTGTGCCTTTTGTATTAATTTCGGATGCAATTTCTGTGTTTCATCGTCAATAAGAAGGTCCAAGGGATACAGTAAACCTGAAGTGAAGCATCGGAAACTAAATGTGGACTCACAGCAGAGGTTCAATTCATAGAAAGTTAGAGTTTCAGTCCTCTTGTACTTAAGTCGGCATTGTGCCTTTTGTATTAAATTCGGATGCAATTTCTGTGTTTCATCGTCAATAAGAAGGTCCAAGGGATACAGTAAACCTGAAGTGAAGCATCGGAAACTAAAAGTGGACTCACAGCAGAGGTTCAAATCACAGAAAGTTAGAGTTTCAGTCCTCTTGTACTTAAGCCGGCATTGTGCCTTTTGCATTAAATTCGGATGCAATTTCTCTGTTTCATCGTCAATAAGAAGGTCCAAGGGATACAGTAAACCTGAAGTGAAGCATCGGAAACTAAAACTGGACTCACAGCAGAGGTTCAAATCATAGAAAGCTAGAGTATCAGTCCTCTAGTACTTTAGTCGGCATTGTACCTTTTGTATTAAATTCGGATGCAATTTCTGTGTTTTAACTTCCACAAGAAAGTTCAAGGGATACAGTAAACCTGAAGTGAAGCATCGGAAACTAAAACTGGACTCACAGCTAAGGTTCAAATCATAGGAAGTTAGAGTTTCAGTCCTCTTGTACTTAAGTCGGCATTATGCCATTTGTATTAAATTCGGATGCAATTTCTGTGTTTCATCGTCAATAAGAAGGTCCAAGGGATACACTAAAACTGAAGTTAAGCATCGGAATCTAAAACTGGACTCACAGGAGGGGTTAAAATCATAGAAAGTTAGAGTATCAGTCCTCTTGTACTTAAGTCGGCATTGTGCCTTTTCTATTGAATTCGGATGCAATTTCTGTGTTTCATCGTCAATAAGAAGGTCCAAGGGATACAGTTAACCTGAAGTGAAGCATCGGAAACTAAAACTGGACTCACAGCAGAGGTTCAAATCATAGAAAGTTAGAGTTTCAGTCCTCTTGTACTTGAGTCGGCATTGTGCCTTTTGTATTAAATTCGGATGCAATTTCTGTGTTTCATCGTCAATAAGAAGGTCCAAGGGGTACAGTAAACCTGAAGTGAAGCATCGTAAACTAAAACTGGACACACAGCAGAGGTTCAAATCATAGAAAGTTAGAGTTCCAGTCCTCTTGTACTTAAGTCGGCATTGTGCCTTTTGTATTAAATTCGGATGCAATTTCTGTGTTTCATCGTCAATAAGAAGGTCCAAGGGATACAATAAACCTGAAGTTAAGCATCGGAAACTAAAACTGAACTTACAGCAGAGGTTCAAATCATAGAAATTTAGAGTTTCAGTCCTCTTGTACGTAAGTTGGCGTTGTGCATTTTGTAGTAAATTCGGATGCAATTTCTGTGTTTCATCGTCAATAAGAAGGTCCAAGGGATACAGTAAACCTGAAGTGAAGCATCGGAAACTAAAACTGGACTCACTGCAGAGATTCAAATCATAGAAATTTAGAGTTTCAGTCCTCTTGTACTTAAGTCGTCATTGTGCATTTTTTATTAAATTCGGATGCAATTTCTGTGTTTCATCGTCAATAAGAAGGTCCAAAGGATACAGTAAACCTGAAGTGAAGCATCGGAAACTAAAACTGGACTCACAGCAGAGGTTCAAATCATAGAAAGTTAGAGTTTCAGTCCTCTTGTACCTAAGTCGGCATTGTGCCTTTTGTATTAAATTCGGATGCAATTTCTGTGTTTCATCGTCAATAAGAGGGTCCAAGGGATACAGTAAACCCGAAGTGAAGCATCGGAATCTGAAACTGGGCTCACAGGAGATTTTCAAATCATAGAAAGTTAGAGTATCATTCCTCTTGTACTTAAGTCGGCATTGTGACTTTTGTATTAAATTCGGATGCAAATTCTGTGTTTCATCGTCAATAAGAAGGTCCGAGGGATACAGTAAACCTGAAGTTAAGCATCGGAATCTAAAACTGGACTTACAGGAGGGGTTCAAATCATAGAAAAATAGAGTATCAGTCCTCTTGTACTTAAGTCGGCATTGTGCCTTTTTTATTAAATTCGGATGCAATTTCTGTGTTTCATCGACAATAAGAAGGTCCAAGGGATACAGTAAACCTGAAGTTAAGCATCGGAAACTAAAACTGGACTCACAGGAGGGGTTCAAATCATAGAAAGTTAGAGTATCATTCCTCTTGTACTTAAGTCGGCATTGTGCCTTTTCTATTAAATTCGGATGCCATTTCTGTGTATCATCGTCAATAAGAAGGTCCAAGGGATACAGTAAACCTGATGTATGGCATCGGAAACTAAAACTGGAGTCACAGGAGGGGTTCAAAACATAGAAAATTAGAGTATCAGTCCTCTTGTACTGAAGTCGGCATTGTGCATTTTTTATTACATTCGGATGCAATATCTGTGTTTCATCGTCAATAAGAAGGTCCAAGTTGTACAGTAAACCTGAAGTTAAGCATCGTAATCTAAAACTGGTCTCACAGGAGGGGTTCAAATCAAAGAAAGTTAGAGTATAGGTCCTCTTGTACTTAAGTCGGCATTGTGCCTTTTGTATTAAATTCGGATGCTATTTCTGTGTTTCATCGTCAATAAGAGGGTCCAAGGGATACAGTAAACCTGAAGTGAATCATGAGTATCTAAAACTGGACTCACAGGAGAGTTTCAAATCATAGAAATTTAGAGTATCAGTCGCCTTGTACTTAAGTCTGCATTTTGCCTTTTGTATTAAATTCGGATGCAATTTCTATGTTTCATCGTCAATGAGAAGGTCCAAGGGATACAGTAAAGTTGAAGTTCAGCATCGGAATCTATAACTGGATTCACAGGAGGGGTTCAAATCATAGAAAATTAGAGTATCAGACCTCTTGTACTTAAGTCGGCATTGTGCCTTTTTTATTCAATTCGGATGCAATTTCTGTGTTTCTTCGTCAATTAGAAGGTCCAAGGGATACAGTAAACCTGAAGTGATGCATCGGAAACTAAAACTGGACTCACAGCAGAGGTTCAAATCATAGAAAGTTGGAGTATCAGTCCTCTTGTATTTATGTCGGCATTGTGCCTTTAATATTTAATTTGGATGCAATTTCTGTGTTTCATTGTCAATAAGAAGGTCCAAAGGATACAGTAAACCTGAAGTGAAGCATTGGAAACTAAAAGTGGACTCACAGCTGAGGTTCAAATCATATAAAGTGAGAGTTTCAGTCCTCTTGTACTTAAGTCGGCATTGTGCCTTTTGCATTAAATTCGGATGAAATTTCTGTGTTTCATCGTCAATAAGAAGGTCCAAGGGATACAGTAAACCTGAAGTTAAGCATCGGTAACTTAAACTGGACTCACAGCAGGGGTTCAAATCATAGAAAGTTAGAGTATCAGTCCTCTAGTACTTTAGTCGGCATTGTGCCTTTTGTATTAAATTCAGATGCAATTTCTGTGTTTCATCGTCAATAAGAAGGTCCAAGGGATACAGTGAACCTGAAGTGAAGCATCGGAAACTAAAACTGGACTCACAGCTGAGGTTCAAATCACAGAAAGTTAGAGTTTCAGTCCTCTTGTACTTTAGTCGGCATTGTGCCTCTTGTATTAAATTCGGATGCAATTTCTGTGCTTCATCGTCAATAATAATGTCCAAGTGATACAGTAAACCTGAAGTGAAGCATCGGAAACTAAAACTGGACTCACAGCAGTGGTTCAAATCATAGAAAGTTAGAGTTTCAGTCCTCTTGTACTTAAGTCGGCATTGTGCCTTTTATATTAAATTCGGATGGAATTTCTGTGTTTCATCGTCAATAAGAAGGTCCTAGGGATACAGTAAACCTGAAGTTAAGCATCGGAAACTAAAACTGGACTCACAGCAGAGGTTCAAAACATAGAAAGTTAGAGTTTCAGTCCTCTTGTTTTTAAGTCGGCATTGTGCCTTTTGTATTAAATTCGGATGCAATTTCTGTGTTTCATCGTCAATAAGAAGGTCCAAGGGATACAGTAAACCAGAAGTTAAGCATCGGAAACTAAAACTGGACTCACAGGCGGGGTTCAAATCATAGAAAGTTAGAGTATCAGTCCTCTTTTACTTAAGTCGGTATTGTGCCTTTTTTATTAAATTCGGATGCCGTTTCTGTGTTTCATCGTCAATAAGAAGGTCCAAGGGATACAGTAAACCTGATGTATGGCATCGGAAACTAAAACTGGACTCACAGGAGTGGTTCAAATCATAGACAGTTAGAGTATCAGTCCGCTTGTACTTAAATCGGCATTGTGCCTTTTGTATTAAACTCGGATGCAATTTCTGTGTTTCATCGTCAATACGAAGCTCCAAGGGATACAGTAAACCTGAAGTGAAGCATCGAAAACTATAACTGGACGTACAGCAGAGGTTCAAATCATAGAAAGTTAAAGGATCAGTTCTCTAGTACTTTTGTCGGCATTGTGCGTTTTGTATTAAATCCGGATGCAAATTCTGAGTTTCACCGTCAATAAGAGGGTCCAAGGGATAAAGTAAACCTCAAGTGATGCATCGGAAACTAAAACTTGACTCACAGCAGAGGTTCAAATCATAGAAAGTTAGAGTATCAGTCCTCTTGTACTTAAGTCGGCATTGTGCCTTTTTTATTAAATTCGGATGCAATTTCTGTGTTTCATCGACAATAAGAAGGTCCAAGGGATACAGTTAACCTGAAGTTAAGCATCGGAAACTAAAACTGGACTCACAGGAGGGGTTCAAATCATAGAAAGTTAGAGTATCAGTCCTCTATTACTTAAGTCGGCATTGTGCCTTTTTTATTAAATTCGGATGCCGTTTCTGTGTTTCATCGTCAATAAGAAGGTCCAAGGGATACAGTAAACCTGATGTATGGCATCGGAAACTAAAACTGGACTCACAGGAGGGGTTAAAATCATAGAAAGTTAGAGTATCAGTCCTCTTGTTTTTAAGTCGGCATTGTGTATTTTGTATTAAATTCGGATGCAAATTCTGTGTTTCATCGTCAATAAGAAGGCCCAAGGGATACAGTAAACTTGAAGTGAATCATGAGAATCTAAAACTGGACTCACAGGAGAGTTTCAAATCATAGCAAGTTAGAGTATCAGTCGCCTTGTACTTAAGTCAGCATTGAGCCTTTCGTATTAAATTCGGATGCAATTTCTATGTTTCATCGTCAATGAGAATGACCAAGGGATACAGTAAAGTTGAAGTTCAGCATCGGAATCTATAACTGGACTCACAGGAGGGGTTCAAATCATAGAAAATTAGAGTATCAGACCTCTTGAACTTAAGTCGGCATTGTGCCTTTTTTATTCAATTCGGATGCAATTTCTGTGTTTCATCGTCAATTAGAAGGTCCAAGGGATACAGTAAACCTGAAGTGATGCATCGGAAACTAAAACTGGACTCACAGCAGAGGTTCAAATCATAGAAAGTTGGAGTATCAGTCCTCTTGTACTTAAGTCGGCATTGTGCCTTTAATATTTAATTCGGATGCAATTTCTGTGTTTCATCGTCAATAAGAAGGTCCAAGGGATACAGTAAACCCTAAGTGAAGCATTGGAAACTAAAAGTGGACTCACAGCTGAGGTTCAAATCATAGAAAGTTAGAGTTTCAGTCCTCTTGTACTTAAGTCGGCATTGTGCCTTTTGCATTAAATTCGGATGAAATTTCTGTGTTTCATCGTCAATAAGAAGGTCCAAGGGATACAGTAAACCTGAAGTGAAGCATCGGTAACTTAAACTGGACTCACAGCAGGGGTTCAAATCATAGAAAATTAGAGTATCAGTCCTCTGGTACTTTAGTCGGCATTGTGCCTTTAGTATTATATTCGGATGCAATTTCTGTGTTTCATCGTCTAAAAGAAGGTCCAAGGGGTACAGTAAACCTGAAGTGAAGCACCGGAAACTAAAACTGGACTCACAGCAGAGGTTCAAATCATAGAAAGTTAGAGTTTCAGTCCTCTTGTACTTTCGTCGGCATTGTGCCTTTTGTATTAAATTCGGATGCAATTTCTGTGTTTCATCGTCAATAATAATGTCCAAGGGATACAGTAAACCTGAAGTGAAGCATCGGAAACTAAAACTGGACTCACAGCAGAGGTTCAAATCATAGAAAGTTAGAGTTTCAGTCCTCTTGTTTTTAAGTCGGCATTGTGTATTTTGTATTAAATTCGGATGCAAATTCTGTGTTTCATCGTCAATAAGAAGGCCCAAGGGATACAGTAAACTTGAAGTTAAGCATCGGAATCTATAACTGGACTCACAGGAGGGGTTCAAATCATAGAAAGTTAGTGTATCAGTAGCCTTGTACTTAAGTCGGCATTGTGCCTTTTGTATTAATTTCGGATGCAATTTCTGTGTTTCATCGTCAATAAGAGGGTCCAAGGGATACAGTAAACCTGAAGTGAAGCATCAGAATCTAAAACTGGACTCACAGGAGAGGTTCAAATCATAGAAAGTTAGTGTATCAGTAGCCTTGTACTTAAGTCGGCATTGTGCCTTTTGTATTAATTTCGGATGCAATTTCTGTGTTTCATCGTCAATAAGAAGGTCCAAGAGATACAGTAAAGTTGAAGTTAAGCATCGGAATCTATAACTGGACTCACAGGAGGGGTTCAAATCATAGAAAATTAGAGTATCAGACCTCTTGTACTTAAGTCGGCATTGTGCCTTTTTTATTAAATTCTGATGCTATTTCTGTGTTTCATCGTCAATTAGAAGGTCCAAGGTATGCAGTAAACCTCAAGTGATGCATCGGAAACTAAAACTGGACTCACACAGAGGTTCAAATCATAGAAAGTTGGAGTATCAGTCCTCTTGTACTTAACTCGGCATTGTGCCTTTTGTATTTAATTCGGATGCAATTTCTGTGTTTCATCGTCATTAAGAAGGTCCAAGGGATACAGTAATCCTGAAGTGAAGCAGCGGAAACAAAAACTGGACTCACAGCAGAGGTTCAAATCATAGAAAGTTAGAGTTTCAGTCCTCTTGTACTTAAGTCGGCATTGTGCCTTTTGTATTAAGTTCGGATGCAATTTCTGTGTTTCATCGTCAATAAGAAGGTCCAAGGGATACAGTAAACCTGAAGTGAAGCATCGGAAACTAAAAGTGGACTCACAGCAGAGGTTCAAATCATAGAAGGTTGTCGTTTCAGTCCTCTTGTACTTAAGTCGGCATTGTGCCTTTTGCATTAAATTTGGATGCAATTTCTGTGTTTCATCGTCAATAAGAAGGTCCAAGGGATACAGTAAACCTGAAGTAAAGCATCGGAAACTAAAACTGGACTCACAGCAGAGGTTCAAATCATAGAAATTTAGAGTTTCAGCCCTCTAGTACTTAAGTCGGCATTGTGCCTTTTGTATTAAATTCGGATGCAATTTCTATGTTTCATCGTCAATAAGAAGGTCCAAGGGATACAGTAAACCTGAAGTTAAGCATCTGAAACTAAAACTGGATTCACAGCAGAGGTACAAATCATAGAAAGTTAGAGTTTCAGTCCTCTTGTACGCAAGTTGGCATTGTGCCTTTTGTATTAAATTCGGATGCAATTTCTGTGTTTCATCGTCAATAATAAGGTCCAAGGGATACAGTAAACCTGAAGTGAAGCATCGGAAACTAAAACTGGACTCACAGCAGAGGTTCAAATCATTGAAATTTAGAGTTTCAGTCCTCTTGTACTTAAGTCGTCATTGTGCATTTTCTATTAAATTCGGATGCAATTTCTGTGTTTCATCGTCAATAAGAAGGTCCAAGGGAAACAGTAAACCTGAAGTGAAGCATCGGAAACTAAAACTGGACTTACAGCAGAGGTTCAAATCATAGTAAGTTAGAGTTTCAGTCCTCATGTACGTAAGTCGGCATTGTGACTTTTGTATTAAATTCGGATGCAATTTCTGTGTTTCATCGTCAATAAGAAGGTCCAAGGGATACAGTAAACCTGAAGTGATGCATCGGAAACTAAAACTGGACTCACAGGAGAGGTTCAAATCATAGAAAGTTGGAGTATCAGTCCTCTTGTACTTAAGTCGGCATTGTGCCTTTTGTATTTAATTCGGATGCAATTTCTGTGTTTCTTTGTCAATAAGAAGGTCCAAGGGATACAGTAAACCTGAAGTGAAGCATCGGAAACTAAAAGTGGACTCACAGCAGAGGTTCAAATCATAGAACGTTAGAGTTTCAGTCCTCTTGTACTTAAGTCGGCATTGTGCCTTTTGTATTAAATTCGGATGCAATTTCTGTGTTTCATCGTCAATAAGAAGGTCCAAGGGATACGGTAAACCTGAAGTGAAGCATCGGAAACGAAAAGTGGACTCACAGCAGAGGTTCAAATCATAGAAAGTTAGAGTATCAGTCCTCTTGTACTTAAGTCGGCATTGTGCCTTTTGTATTAAATTCGGATGCAATTTCTGTGTTTCATTGTCAATAAGAAGGTCCAAGGGATACAGTAAACCTAAAGTGAACCATCGGAAACTAAAACTGGACTCACAGCAGAGGTCCAAATCATAGGAAGTTAGAGTTTCAGTCCTCATGTACATAAGTCGGCATTGTGCCATTTGTATTAAACTCGGATGCAATTTCTGTGTTTCATCGTCAATAAGATGGTCCAAGGGATACAGTAAACCTGAAGTTAAGCATCGGAATCCAAAACTGGACCCACAGGAAGGGTTCAAATCATAGACAGTTAGAGTATCAGTCCTCTTGTACTTAAGTCGTCATTGTGCCTTTTTTATTGAATTCGGATGCAATTTCTGTGTTTCATCGTCAATAAGAAGGTCCAAGGGATACTGTAAACCTGAAGTGAAGCATCCGAAACTAAAACTGGACTCGCAGCAGAGGTTCAATTCATAGAAAGTTAGAGTTTCAGTCATCTTGTACTTTAGTCGGCATTGTGCCATTTGTATTGAATTTGGATGCAATTTCTGTGTTTCATCGTCAATAAGAAGGTCCTAGGGATACAGTAAACCTGAAGTGAAGCATCGGAAACTAAAACTAGACTCACAGCAGAGGTTCAAATCATAGAAAGTTAGAGTTTCGGTCCTCTTGTACTTAAGTCGGCATTGTGCCCTTTTTATTAAATTCGGATGCTATTTCTGTGTTTCATCGTCAATTAGAAGGTCCAAGGGATACAGTAAACCAGCAGTGATGCATCGGAAACAAAAACTGGAATCGCAGCAGAGGTTCAAATCATAGGAAGTTGGAGTATCAGTCCTCTTGTACTTAAGTTGGCATTGTGCCTTTTGTATTTAATTCGGTTGCAATTTCTGTGTTTCATCGTCAATAAGAAGGTCCAAGGGATACAGTAAACCTGAAGTGAAGCATCGGAAACTAAAAGTGGACTCACAGCAGAGGTTCAAATCATAGAAAGTTAGAGTTTCAGTTCTCTTGTACTTAAGTCGGCATTGTGCCTTTTGTATTAAATTCGGATGCAATTTCTGTGTTTCATCGTCAATAAGAAGGTCCAAGGGATACAGTAAACCTGAAGTGAAGCATCGGAAACTAAAAGTGGACTCACAGCAGAGGTTCAAATCACAGAAAGTTAGAGTTTCAGTCCTCTTGTACTTAAGCCGGCATTGCGCCTTTTGCATTAAATTCGGATGCAATTTCTGTGTTTCATCGTCAATAAGAAGGTCCAAGGGATGCAGTAAACCTGAAGTGAAGCATCGGAAATTAAAACTGGACTCACAGCAGAGGTTCAAATCATAGAAAGCTAGAGTATCAGTCCTCTAGTACTTTAGTCGGCATTGTACCTTTTGTATTAAATTCGGATGCAATTTCTGTGTTTTATCTTCCATAAGAAAGTTAAAGGGATACAGTAAACCTGAAGTGAAGCATCGGAAGCTAAAACTGGACTCACAGCTAAGGTTCAAATCATAGGAAGTTAGAGTTTCAGTCCTCTTGTACTTATGTCGGCATTGTGCCATTTGTATTAAATTCGGATGCAATTTCTGAGTTTCATCGTCAAGAAGAAGGTCCAAGGGATACACTAAACCTGAAGTTAAGCATTGGAATCTAAAACTGGACTCACAGGAGGGGTTAAAATCATAGAAAGTTAGAGTATCAGTCCCCTAGTACTTAAGTCGGCATTGTGCCTTTTCTATTGAATTCGGATGCAATTTCTGTGTTTCATCGTCAATAAGAAGGTCCAAGGGATACAGTTAACCTGAAGTGAAGCATCGGAAACTAAAACTGGACTCACAGCAGAGGTTCAAATCATAGAAAGTTAGAGTTTCAGTCCTCTTGTACTTTAGTCGGCATTGCGCCTTTTGTATTAAATTCGGATGCAATTTCTGTGTTTCATCGTCAATAAGAAGGTCCATGGGGTACAGTAAACCTGAAGTGAAGCATCGGAAACTAAAACTGGACTCACAGCAGAGGTTCAAATCATAGAAAGTTAGACTTCCAGTCCTCTTGTACTTAAGTCGGCATTGTGCCTTTTGTATTAAATTCGGATGCAATTTCTGTGTTTCATCGTCAATAAGAAGGTCCAAGGGGTACAGTAAACCTGAAGTTAAGCATCGGAAACTAAAACTGAACTCACAGCAGAGGTTCAAATCATAGAAAGTTAGAGTTTCAGTCCTCTTGTACGTTAGTTGGCATTGTGCATTTTGTATTAAATTCCGATGCAATTTCTGTGTTTCATCGTCAATAAGAAGGTCCAAGGGATACAGTAAACCTGAAGTGAAGCATCGGAAACTAAAACTGGACTCACAGCAGAGGTTCAAATCATAGAAATTTAGAGTTTCAGTCCTGTTGTACTTAAGTCGTCATTGTGCATTTTTTATTAAATTCGGATGCAATTTCTGTGTTTGATCGTCAATAAGTAGGTCCAAAGGAAACAGTAAACCTGAAGTGAAGCATCGGAAACTAAAACTGGACTCACAGCAGAGGTTCAAATCATAGAAAGTTAGAGTTTCAGTCCTCTTGTACTTAAGTCGGCATTGTGCCTTTTTTATTAAATTCGGATGCAATTTCTGTGTTTCATCGTCAATAAGAGGGTCCAAGGGATACAGTAAACCCGAAGTGAAGCATCGGAATCTAAAACTGGGCTCACAGGAGATTTTCAAATCATAGAAAGTTAGAGTATCATTCCTCTTGTACTTAAGTCGGCACTGTGACTTTTGTATTAAATTCGGATGCAAATTCTGTGTTTCATCGTCAATAAGAAGGTCCGAGGGATACAGTAAACCTGATGTATGGCATCGGAATCTAAAACTGGACTTACAGGAGGGGTTCAAATCATAGAAAGTTAGAGTATCAGTCCTCTTGTACTTAAGTCGGCATTGTGCCTTTTTTATTAAATTCGGATGCAATATCTGTGTTTCATCGTCAATAAGAAGGTCCAAGGGATACAGTAAACCTGAAGTTAAGCATCGTAATCTAAAACTGGACTCACAGGAGGGGTTCAAATCATAGAAAGTTAGAGTATAGGTCCTCTTGTACTTAAGTCGGCATTGTGCCTTTTGTATTAAATTCGGATGCAATTTCTATGTTTCATCGTCAATGGGAAGGTCCAAGGGATACAGTAAAGTTGAAGTTCAGCATCGGTATCTATAACTGGACTCACAGGAGGGGTTCAAATCATAGAAAATTAGAGTATCAGACCTCTTGTACTTAAGTCGGCATTGTGCCTTTTTTATTCAATTCGGATGCAATTTCTGTGTTCCATCGTCAATTAGAAGGTCCAAGGGATACAGTAAACCTGAAGTGATGCATCGGAAACTAAAACTGGACTCACAGCAGAGGTTCAAATCATAGAAAGTTGGAGTATCAGTCCTCTTGTACTTAAGTCGGCATTGTGCCTTTAATATTTAATTCGGATGCAGTTTCTGTGTTTCATCGTCAATAAGAAGGTCCAAGGGATACAGTAAACCTGAAGTGAAGCATCGGAAACTAAAAGTGGACTCACAGCAGAGGTTCAAATCATAGTAAGTTAGAGTTTCAGTTCTCTTGTACTTAAGTCGGCATTGTGCCTTTTGCATTAAATTCGGATGAAATTTCTGTGTTTCATCGTCAATAAGAAGGTCCAAGGGATACAGTAAACCTGAAGTGAAGCATCGGTAACTTAAACTGGACCCACAGCAGGGGTTCAAATCATAGAAAGTTAGAGTATCAGTCCTCTAGTACTTTAGTCGGCATTGTGCCTTTTGTATTAAATTCGGATGCAATTTCTGTGTTTCATCGTCAATAAGAAGGTCCGAGGGATACAGTAAACCTGAAATGAAGCATCGGAAACTAAAACTGGACTCACAGCAGAGGTTCAAATCATAGTAAGTTAGAGTTTCAGTCCTCTTGTACTTCAGTCGGCATTGTGCCTTTTGTATTAAATTCGGATGCAATTTCTGTGTTTCATCGTCAATAATAATGTACAAGGGATACAGTAAACCTGAAGTGAAGCATCGGAAACTAAATCTGGACTCACAGCAGAGGTTCAAATCATAGAAAGTTAGAGTTTCAGTCCTCTTGTTTTTAAGTCGGCATTGTGCCTTTTGTATTAAATTCGGATGCAAATTCTGTGTTTCATCGTCAACAAGAAGGT
Source organism: Schistocerca americana (assembly GCF_021461395.2). Lineage (NCBI taxonomy): Eukaryota > Metazoa > Arthropoda > Insecta > Orthoptera > Acrididae > Schistocerca > Schistocerca americana. Next base: position 34,285 of record NW_025726260.1, read on the forward strand.
CCAAGGGATACAGTAAACTTGAAGTTAAGCATCGGAATCCAAAACTGGACTCACAAGAGGGGTTCAAATCATAGAAAGTTAGAGTATCAGTCCTCTTGTACTTAAGTCGGCATTGTGCCTTTTGTATTAAATTCGGATGCAATGTCTGTGTTTCATCGTCCATACGAGGGTCCAAGGGATACAGTAAACCTGAACTGAAGCATCAGAATCTAAAACTGGACTCACAGGAGAGGTTCAAAGCATAGAAAGTTAGTGTGTCAGTCGGCATGTACTGAAGTCGGCATTGTGCCTTTTGTATTAATTTTGGATGCAATTTCTGTGTTTCATCGTCAATAAGAAGGTCCAAGGTATACAGTAAAGTTGAAGTTAAGCATCGGAATCTATAACTGGCCTCACAGGAGGGGTTCAAATCAAAGAAAATTAGAGTATCAGACCTCTTGTACTTAAGTCGGCATTGTGCCTTTTTTATTAAATTCGGATGCTATTTTTTGTGTTTCATCGTCAATTAGAAGGTCCAAGGGATACAGTAAACCTGGAGTGATGCATCGGAAACTAAAACTGGACTCACAGCAGAGGTTCAAATCATAGGAAGTTGGAGTATCAGTCCGCTTGTACTTAAGTTGGCATTATGCCTTTTGTATTTAATTGGGTTGCAATTTCTGTGTTTCATCGTCAATTAGAAGGTCCAAGGGATACAGTAAACCTGAAGTGAAGCATCGGAAACTAAAAGTGGACTCACAGCAGAGGTTCAAATCATAGAAAGTTAGAGTTTCAGTCCTCTTGTACTTAACTCGGCATTGTGCCTTTTGTATTAAATTCGGATGCAATTTCTGTGTTTCATCGTCAATAAGAAGGTCCAAGGGATACAGTAAACCTGAAGTTAAGCATCGGAAACTAAAACTGAACTCACAGTAGAGGTTCAAATCATAGAAAGTTAGAGTTTCAGTCCTCTTGTACGTAAGTTGGCATTGTGCATTTTGTATTAAATTCGGATGCAATTTCTGTGTTTCATCGTCAATAAGAAGGTCCAAGGGATACAGTAAACCTGAAGTGAAGCATCGGAAACTAAAACTGGACTCACAGCAGAGGTTCAAATCACAGAAATTTAGAGTTTCAGTCCTCTTGTACTTAAGTCGTCATTGTGCATTTTTTATTAAATTCGGATGCATTTTCTGTGTTTCATCGTCAATAAGTAGGTCCAAAGGAAACAGTAAACCTGAAGTGAAGCATCGGAAACTAAAACTAGACTCACAGCAGAGGTTCAAATCATAGAAAGTTAGAGTTTCAGTCCTCTTGTACTTTAGTCGGCATTGTGCCTTTTGTATTAAATTCGGATGCAATTTCTGTGTTTCATCGTCAATAAGAGGGTCCAAGGGATACAGTAAACCCGAAGTGAAGCATCGGAATCTAAAACTGGGCTCACAGGAGATTTTCAAATCATAGAAAGTTAGAGGATCACTCCTCTTGTACTTAAGTCGGCACTCTGACTTTTGTATCAAATTCGGATGCAAATTCTGTGTTTCATCGTCAATAAGAAGGTCCGAGGGATACAGTAAACCTGAAGTTAAGCATCGGTATCTAAAACTGGACTTACAGGAGGGGTTCAAATCATAGAAAGTTAGAGTATCAGTCCTCTTGTACTTAAGTCGGCATTGTGCCTTTTTTATTAATTTCGGATGCAATTTCTGTGTTTCATCGACAATAAGAAGGTCCAAGGGATACAGTAAACCTGAAGTTAAGCATCGGAAACTAAAACTGGACTCACAGGAGGGGTTCAAATCATAGAAAGTTAGAGTATAGGTCCTCTTGTACTTAAGTCGGCATTGTGCCTTTTGTATTAAATTCGGATGCTATTTCTGTGTTTCATCGTCAATAAGAGGGTCCAAGGGATACAGTACACCTGAAGTGAATCATGAGAATCTAAAACTGGACTCACAGGAGAGGTTCAAATCATAGAAAGTTAGAGTATCAGTCGCCTTGTACTTAAGTCGCCATTGTGCCTTTTGTATTAAATACGGATGCAATTTCTATGTTTCATCGTCAATGAGAAGGTCCAAGGGATACAGTAAAGTTGAAGTTCAGCATCGGAATCTATAACTGGACTCACAGGAGGGGTTCAAATCATAGAAAATTAGAGTATCAGACCTCTTGTACTTAAGTCGGCATTGTGCCTTTTTTATTCAATTCGGATGCAATTTCTGTGTTCCATCGTCAATTAGAAGGTCCAAGGGATACAGTAAACCTGAAGTGATGCATCGGAAACTAAAAGTGGACTCACAGCTGAGGTTCAAATCATAGAAAGTTAGAGTTTCAGTACTCTTGTACTTAAGTCGGCATTATGCCTTTTGCATTAAATTCGGATGAAATTTCTGTGTTTCATCGTCAATAAGAAGGTCCAAGGGATACAGTAAACCTGAAGTGAAGCATCGGTAAATTAAACTGGACTCACAGCAGGGGTTCTAATCATAGAAAGTTAGAGTATCAGTCCTTTAGTACTTTAGTCGGCATTGTGCCTTTTGTATTAAATTCGGATGCAATTTCTGTGTTTCATTTTCAATAAGAAGGTCCAAGGGATACAGTAAACCTGAAGTGAAGCATCGGAAACTAAAACTGGACTCACAGCAGGGGTTCAAATCATAGAAAGTTAGAGGTTCAGTCCTCTTGTACTTCAGTCGGCATTGTGCCTTTTGTATTAAATTCGGATGCAATTTCTGTGCCTCATCGTCAATAATAATGTCCAAGTGATACAGTAAACCTTAAGTGAAGCATCGGAAACTAAAACTGGACTCACAGCAGAGGTTCAAATCATAGAAAGTTAGAGTTTCAGTCCTCTTGTACTTAAGTCGGCATTGTGCCTTTTATATTAAATTCGGATGCAATTTCTGTGTTTCATCGTCAATAAGAAGGTCCCAGGGATACAGTAAACCTGAAGTTAAGCATCGGAAACTAAAACTGGACTCACAGCAGCGGTTCAAATCATAGAAAGTTAGAGTTTCAGTCCTCTTGTTTTTAAGTCGGCATTGTGCCTTTTGTATTAAATTCGGATGCAAATTCTGTGTTTCATCGTCAATAAGAAGGTCCAAGGGATACAGTAAACTTGAAGTTAAGCATCGGAATCTAAAACTGGACTCACAGGAGGGGTTCAAATCATAGAAAGTTAGAGTATCAGTCCTCTTGTACTTAAGTCGGCATTGTGCCTTTTTTATTAAATTCGGATGCAATTTCTGTGTTTCATCGTCAATAAGAAGGTCCAAGGGATACAGTAAACCTGAAGTTAAGCATCGGAAACTAGAACTGGACTCTCAGGAGGGGTTCAAATCATAGAAAGTTAGAGTATCAGTCCTCTTTTACTTAAGTCGGCATTGTGCCTTTTTTATTAAATTCGGATGCCGTTTCTGTGTTTCATCGTCAATAAGAAGGTCCAAGGGATACTGTAAACCTGATGTATGGCATCGGAAACTAAAACTGGACTCACAGGAGGGGTTCAAATCATAGAAAGTTAGACTATCAGTCCGCTGGTACTTAAATCGGCATTGTGCCTTTTGTATTAAACTCGGATGCAATTTCTGTGTTTCATCGTCAATAAGAAGGTCCAAGGGATACAGTAAACCTGAAGTGAAGCATCGGAAACTATAACTGGACGTACAGCAGAGGTTCAAATCATAGAAAGTTAGAGTGCCAGTTCTCTAGTACTTTTGTCGGCATTGTGCCTTTTGTATTAAATCCGGATGCAATTTCTGTGTTTCATCGTCAATAAGAAGGTCCAAGGGATACAGTAAACCTGAAATGAAGCATCAGAATCTAAAACTGGACTCACAGGAGAGGTTCAAATCATAGAAAGTTAGTGTATCAGTCGCCTTGTACTTAAGTCGGCATTGTGCCTTTTGTATTAATTTCGGATGCAATTTCTGTGTTTCATCGCCAATAAGAAAGTCCAAGGGATACAGTAAAGTTGAAGTTAAGCATCGGAATCTATAACTGGACTCACAGGAGGGGTTCAAATCATAGAAAATTAGAGTATCAGACCTCTTGTACTTAAGTCGGCATTGTGCCTTTTTTATTAAATTCTGATGCTATTTCTGTGTTTCATCGTCAATTAGAAGTTCCAAGGGATACAGTAAACCTCAAGTGATGCATCGGAAACTAAAACTGGACTCACAGCAGAGGTTCAAATCATAGAACGTTGGAGTATCAGTCCTCTTGTACTTAAGTCGGCATTGTGCCTTTTGTATTTAATTCGGATGCAATTTCTGTGTTTCATCGTCAATAAGAAGGTCCAAGGGATACAGTAAACCTGAAGTGAAGCATCGGAAACTAAAACTGGACTCACAGCAGAGGTTCAAATCATAGAAAGTTAGAGTTTCAGTCCTCTTGTACTTAAGTCGGTATTGTGCCCTTTGTATTAAATTCGGATGCAATTTCTGTGTTTCATCGTCAATAAGAAGGTCCAAGGGATACACTAAACCTGAAGTGAAGCATCGGAAACTAAAACTGGACTTACAGCAGAGGTTCAAATCATAGAAAGTTAGAGTTTCAGTCCTCATGTACGTAAGTCGGCATTGTGACTTTTGTATTAAATTCGGATGCAATTTCTGTGTTTCATCGTCAATAAGAAGGTCCAAGGGATACACTAAACCTGAAGTGAAGCATCGGAAACTAAAACTAAACTCACAGCAGAGGTTCAAATCATAGAAAGTTAGAGTTTCAGTCCTCTTGTACCTAAGTCGGCATTGTGCCTTTTGTATTAAATTCGGATGCAGTTTCTGTGTTTCATCGTCAATAAAAGGGTCCAAGGGATACAGTAAACACGAAGTGAAGCATCGGAATCTAAAACTGGACTCACAGGAGAGGTTCAAATCATAGAAAGTTAGAGTATCATTCCTCTTGTACTTAAGTCGGCATTGTGCCTTTTTTATTAAATTCGGATGCAAATTCTGTGTTTCATCGTCAATTAGAAGGTCCAAGGGATACAGTAAACCTGAAGTGATGCATCGGAAACTAAAACTGGACTCACAGCAGAGGTTCAAATCATAGAAAGACAGAGTTTCAGTCCTCTTGTACTTAAATCGGCATTGTGCCTTTTGTATTAAATTCGGATGCAATTTCTGTGTTTCATCGTCAATAAGAAGGTCCAAGGGACACAGTAAACCTGAAGTGAAGCATCGGAAACGAAAAGTGGACTCACAGCAGAGGTTCAAATCATAGAAAGTTAGAGTATCAGTCCTCTTGTGCTTAAGTCGGCATTGTGCCTTTTGTATTAAATTCGGATGCAATTTCTGTGTTTCATCGTCAATAAGAAGGTCCAAGGGATACAGTAAACCTGAAGTGAAGCATCGGAAACTAAAACTGGACTCACAGCAGAGGTCCAAATCATAGGAAGTTAGAGTTTCAGTCCTCTTGTACTTAAGTCGGCATTGTGCCTTTTATATTAAATTCGGATGCAATTTCTGTGTTTCATCGTCAATAAGAAGGTCCCAGGGATACAGTAAACCTGAAGTTAAGCATCGGAAACTAAAACTGGACTCACAGCAGAGGTTCAAATCATAGAAAGTTAGAGTTTCAGTCCTCTTGTTTTTAAGTCGGCATTGTGCCTTTTGTATTAAACTCGGATGCAAATTCTGTGTTTCATCGTCAATAAGAAGGTCCAAGGGATACAGTAAACTTGAAGTTAAGCATCGGAATCTAAAACTGGACTCACAGGAGGGGTTCAAATCATAGAAAGTTAGAGTATCAGTCCTCTTGTACTTAAGTCGGCATTGTGCCTTTTTTACTAAATTCGGATGCAATTTCTGTGTTTCATCCTCAATAAGAAGGTCCAAGGGATACAGTAAACCTGAAGTTAAGCATCGGAAACTAAAACTGGATTCACAGGAGGGGTTCAAATCATAGAAAGTTAGAGTATCAGTCCTCTTTTCCTTAAGTCGGCATTGTGCCTTTTTTATTAAATTCGGATGCCGTTTCTGTGTTTCATCGTCAACACGAAAGTCCAACGGATACAGTAAACCTGATGTATGGCATCGGAAACTAAAACTGGACTCACAGGAGGGGTTCAAATCATAGAATGTTAGAGTATCAGTTCTCTAGTACTTTTGTCGGCATTGTGCCTTTTGTATTAAATCCGGATGCAATTTCTGTGTTTCATCGTCAATAAGAGGGTCCAAGGGATACAGTAAACCTGAAGTGAAGCATCAGAATCTAAAACTGGACTCACAGGAGAGGTTCAAATCATAGAAAGTTAGTGTATCAGTCGCCTTGTACTTAAGTCGGCATTGTGCTTTTTGTATTAATTTCGGATGCAATTTCTGTGTTTCATCGTCAATAAGAAGGTCCAAGGGATACAGTAAAGTTGAAGTTAAGCATCGGAATCTATAACTGGACTAGCAGGAGGGGTTCAAATCATAGAAAATTAGAGTGTCAGACCTCTTGTACTTAAGTCGGCATTGTGCGTTTTTTATTAAATTCTGATGCTATTTCTGTGTTTCATCGTCAATTAGAAGGTCCAAGGGATACAGTAAACCTCAAGTGATGCATCGGAAACTAAAACTGGACTCACAGCAGAGGTTCAAATCATAGAAAGTTGGAGTATCAGTCCTCTTGTACTTAAGTCGGCATTGTGCCTTTTGTATTTAATTCGGATGCAATTTCTGTGTTTCATCGTCAATAAGAAGGTCCAAGGGATACAGTAAACCTGAAGTGAAGCATCGGAAACTAAAACTGGACTCACAGCAGAGGTTCAAATCATAGAAAGTTAGAGTTTCAGTCCTCTTGTACTTAAGTCGGCATTGTGCCTTTTATATTAAATTCAGATGCAATTTCTGTGTTTCATCGTCAATAAGAAGGTCCCAGGGATACAGTAAACCTGAAGTTAAGCATCGGAAACTAAAACTGGACTCACAGCAGCGGTTCAAATCATAGAAAGTTAGAGTTTCAGTCCTCTTGTTTTTAAGTCGGCATTGTGCGTTTTGTATTAAATTCGGATGGAAATTCTGTGTTTCATCGTCAATAAGAAGGTCCAAGGGATACAGTAAACTTGAAGTTAAGCATCGGAATCTAAAACTGGACTCACAGGAGGGGTTCAAATCTTAGAAAGTTAGAGTATCAGTCCTCTTGTACTTAAGTCGGCATTGTGCCTTTTTTATTAAATTCGGATGCAATTTCTGTGTTTCATCGTCAATAAGAAGGTCCAAGGGATACAGTAAACCTGAAGATAAGCATCGGAAACTAAAACTGGACTCACAGGAGGGGTTCAAATCATAGAAAGTTAGAGTATCAGTCCTCTTTTACTTAAGTCGGCATTGTGCCTTTTTTATTAAATTCGGATGCCGTTTCTGTGTTTCTTCGTCAATAAGAAGGTCCAAGGGATACAGTAAACCTGATGTATGGCATCGGAAACTAAAACTGGACTCACAGGAGGGGTTCAAATCATAGAAAGTTAGAGTACCAGTTCTCTAGTACTTTTGTCGGCATTGTGCCTTTTGTATTAATTTCGGATGAAATTTCTGTGTTTCATCGTCAATAAGAAGGTCCAAGGGATGCAGTAAAGTTGAAGTTAAGCATCGGAATCTATAACTGGACTCACAGGAGGGGTTCAAATCATAGAAAATTAGAGTATCAGACCTCTTGTACTTAAGTCGGCGTTGTGCCTTTTTTATTAAATTCTGATGCTATTTCTGCGTTTCATCGTCAATTAGAAGGTCCAAGGGATACAGTAAACCTGAAGTGATGCATCGGAAACTAAAACTGGACTCACAGCAGAGCTTCAAATCATAGAAAGTTGGAGTATCAGTCCTCTTGTACTTAAGTCTTCATTGTGCCTTTTGTATTTAATTCGGATGCAATTTCTGTGTTTCATCGTCAATAAGAAGGTCCAAGGGATACAGTAAACCTGAAATGAAGCATCGGAAACTAAAACTGGACTCACAGCAGAGGTTCAAATCATAGAAAGTTAGAGTTTCAGTCCTCTTGTACTTAAGTCGGCATTGTGCCCTTTGTATTAAATTCGGATGCAATTTCTGTGTTTCATCGTCAATAAGAAGGTCCAAGGGATACAGTAAACCTGAAGTGAAGCATCGGAAACTAAAACTGGACTTACAGCAGAGGTTCAAATCATAGAAAGTTAGAGTTTCAGTCCTCTTGTACGTAAGTCGGCATTGTGACTTTTGTATTAAATTCGGATGCAATTTCTGTGTTTCATTGTCAATAAGAAGTTCCAAGGGATACACTAAACCTGAAGTGAAGCATCGGAAACTAAAACTAAACTCACAGCAGAGGTTCAAATCATAGAAAGTTAGAGTTTCAATCCTCTTGTACTTAAGTCGGCATTGTGCCTTTTGTATTAAATTCGGATGCAGTTTCTGTGTTTCATCGTCAATAAGAGGGTCCAAGGGATACAGTGAACACGAAGTGAAGCATCGGAATCTAAAACTGGACTCACAGGAGAGGTTCAAATCATAGAAAGTTAGAGTATCATTCCTCTTGTACTTAAGTCGGCAATGTGCCTTTTTTATTAAATTCGGATGCAAATTCTGTGTTTCATCGTCAATTAGAAGGTCCAAGGGATACAGTAAACCTGAAGTGATGCATCGGAAACTAAAATTGGACTCACAGCAGAGGTTCAAATCATAGATAGTTGGAGTATCAGTCCTCTTGTACTTAAGTCGGCATTGTGCCTTTTGTATTTAATTCGGATGCAATTTCTGTGTTTCTTCGTCAATAAGAAGGTCCAAGGGATACAGTAAACCTGAAGTGAAGCATCGGAAACTAAAAGTGGACTCACAGCAGAGGTTCAAATCATAGAAAGTTAGAGTTTCAGTCCACTTGTACTTAAGTCGGCATTGTGCCTTTTGTATTAAATTCGGATGCAATTTCTGTGTTTCATCGTCAATAAGAAGGTCCAAGGGATACAGTAAACCTGAAGTGAAGCATCGGAAACGAAAAGTGGACTCATAGGAGGGGCTCAAATCATAGAAAGTTAGAGTATCAGTCCTCTTGTACTTAAGTCGGCATTGTGCCTTTTGTATTAAATTCGGATGCAATTTCTGTGTTTCATCGTCAATAAGAAGGTCCAAGGGATACAGTAAACCTGAAGTAAAGCATCGGAAACTAAAACTGGACTCACAGCAGAGGTCCAAATCATAGGAAGTTAGAGTTTCAGTCCTCTTGTACTTAAGTCGGCATTGTGCCTTTTATATTAAATTCGGATGCAATTTCTGTGTTTCATCGTCAATAAGAAGGTCCCAGGGATACAGTAAACCTGAAGTTAAGCATCGGAAACTAAAACTGGACTCACAGCAGAGGTTCAAGTCATAGAAAGTTAGAGTTTCAGTCCTCTTGTTTTTAAGTCGGCATTGTGCCTTTTGTATTAAATTCGGATGCAAATTCTGTGTTTCATCGTCAATAAGAAGGTCCAAGGGATACAGTACACTTGAAGTTAAGCATCGGAATCTAAAACTGGACTCACAGGAGGGGTTCAAATCATAGAAAGTTAGAGTATCAGTCCTCTTGTACTTAAGTCGGCATTGTGCCTTTTTTATTGAATTCGGATGCAATTTCTGTGTTTCATCGTCAATAAGAAGGTCCAAGGGATACAGTAAACCTGAAGTTAAGCATCGGAAACTAAAACTAGCCTCACAGGAAGGGTTCAAATCATAGAAAGTTAGAGTATCAGTCCTAATTTCCTTAAGTCGGCATTGTGCCTTTTTTATTAAATTCGGATGCCGTTTCTGTGTTTCATCGTCAACAAGAAGGTCCAACGGATACAGTAAACCTGATGTATGGCATCGGAAACTAAAACTGGACTCACAGGAGGGGTTCAAATCATAGAATGTTAGAGTATCAGTTCTCTAGTACTTTTGTCGGCATTGTGCCTTTTGTATAATCCGGATGCAATTTCTGTGTTTCATCGTCAATAAGAAGGTCCAAGGGATACAGTAAACCTGAAGTGAAGCATCAGAATCTAAAACTGGACTCACAGGAGAGGTTCAAATCATAGAAAGTTAGTGTATCAGTCACCTTGTACTTAAGTCGGCATTGTGCTTTTTGTATTAATTTCAGATGCAATTTCTGTGTTTCATCGTCAATAAGAAGGTCCAAGGGATACAGTAAAGTTGAAGTTAAGCATCGGAATCTATAACAGGACTCACAGGAGGAGTTCAAATCATAGAAAAATAGAGTATCAGACCTCTTGTACTTAAGTCGGCATTGTGCCTTTTTTATTAAATTCTGATGCTATTTCTGTGTTTCATCGTCAATTAGAAGGTCCAAGGGAGACAGTAAACCTCAAGTGATGCATCGGAAACTAAAACTGGACTCCCAGCAGAGGTTCAAAACATAGAAAGTTGGAGTATCAGTCCTTTTGTACTTAAGTCGGCATTGTGCCTTTTGTATTTAATTCGGATGCAATTTCTGTGTTTCATCGTCAATAAGAAGGTCCAAGGGATACAGTAAACCTGAAGTGAAGCATCGGAAACTAAAACTGGACTCACAGCAGAGGTTCAAATCATAGAAAGTTAGAGTTTCAGTCCTCTTGTTTTTAAGTCGGCATTGTGCCTTTTGTATTAAATTCGGATGCAAATTCTGTGTTTCATCGTCAATGAGAAGGTCCAAGGGATACAGCAAACTTGAAGTTAAGCATCGGAATCTAAAACTGGACCCACAGGAGGGGTTCAAATCATTGAAAGTTAGAGTATCAGTCCTCTTGTACTTAAGTCGGCATTGTGCCTTTTTTATTAAATTCGGATGCAATTTCTGTGTTTCATCGGCAATAAGAAGGTCCAAGGGATACAGCAAACCTGAAGTTAAGCATCGGAAACTAAAACTGGACTCACAGGAGGGGTTCAAATCATAGAAAGTTAGAGTATCAGTCCTCTTTTCCTTAAGTCGGCATTGTGCCTTTTTTATTAAATTCGGATGCCGTTTCTGTTTTCATCGTCAACAAGAAGGTCCAACGGATACAGTAAACCTGATGTATGGCATCGGAAACTAAAACTGGACTCACAGGAGGGGTTCAAATCATAGAATGTTAGAGTATCAGTTCTCTAGTACTTTTTTCGGCATTGTGCCTTTTGTATTAAATCCGGATGCAATTTCTGTGTTTCATCGTCAATAAGAGGGTCCAAGGGATACAGTAAACCTCAAGTGAAGCATCAGAATCTAAAACTGGACTCAAAGGAGAGGTTCAAATCATAGAAAGTTAGTGTATCAGTCGCCTTGTACTTAAGTCGGCATTGTGCTTTTTGTATTAATTTCGGATGCAATTTCTGTGTTTCATCGTCAATAAGAAGGTCCAAGGGATACAGTAAAGTTGAAGTTAAGCATCGGAATCTATAACTGGACTCACAGGAGGGGTTCAAATCATAGAAAAATAGAGTATCAGACCTCTTGTACTTAAGTCGGCATTGTGCCTTTTTTATTAAATTCTGATGCTATTTCTGTGTTTCATCGTCAATAAGAGGGTCCAAGGGATACAGTAAACCTCAAGTGATGCATCAGAATCTAAAACTGGACTCACAGGAGAGGTTCAAATCATAGAAAGTTAGTGTATCAGTCGCCTTGTACTTAAGTCGGCATTGTGCTTTTTGTATTAATTTCGGATGCAATTTCTGTGTTTCATCGTCAATTAGAAGGTCCAAGGAATACAGTAAACCTCAAGTGATGCATCGGAAACTAAAACTGGACTCACAGCAGAGGTTCAAATCATAGAAAGTTGGAGTATCAGTCCTCTTGTACTTAAGTCGGCATTGTGCATTTTGTATTTAATTCGGATGCAATTTCTGTGTTTCATCGTCAATAAGAAGGTCCAAGGGATACAGTAAACCTGAAGTGAAGCATCGGAAACTAAAACTGGACTCACAGCAGAGGTTCAAATCATAGAAAGTTAGAGTTTCAGTCCTCTTGTACTTAAGTCGGCATTGTACCTTTTATATTAAATTCGGATGCAATTTCTGTGTTTCATCGTCAATAAGAAGGTCCCAGGGATACAGTAAACCTGAAGTTAAGCATCGGAAACTAAAACTGGACTCACAGCAGCGGTTCAAATCATAGAAAGTTAGAGTTTCAGTCCTCTTGTACTTAAGTCGGCATTGTGCCTTTTGTATTAAATTCGGATGCAATTTCTGTGTTTCATCGTCAATAAGAAGGTCCAAGGGATACAGTAAACCTGAAGTGAAGCATCGGAAACTAAAACTGGACTCACAGCAGAGGTCCAAATCATAGGAAGTTAGAGTTTCAGTCCTCTTGTACTTAAGTCGGCATTGTGCCTTTTATATTAAATTCGGATGCAATTTCTGTGTTTCATCGTCAATAAGAAGGTCCCAGGGATACAGTAAACCTGAAGTTAAGCATCGGAAACTAAAACTGGACTCACAGCAGAGGTTCAAATCATAGAAAGTTAGAGTTTCAGTCCTCTTGTTTTTAAGTCGGCATTGTGCCTTTTGTATTAAATTCGGATGCAAATTCTGTGTTTCATCGTCAATAAGAAGGTCCAAGGGATACAGTAAACTTGAAGTTAAGCATCGGAATCTAAAACTGGACTCACATCAGGGGTTCAAATCATAGAAAGTTAGAGTATCAGTCCTCTTGTACTTAAGTCGGCATTGTGCCTTTTTTACTAAATTCGGATGCAATTTCTGTGTTTCATCCTCAATAAGAAGGTCCAAGGGATACAGTAAACCTGAAGTTAAGCATCGGAAACTAAAACTGGATTCACAGGAGGGGTTCAAATCATAGAAAGTTAGAGTATCAGTCCTCTTTTCCTTAAGTCGGCATTGTGCCTTTTTTATTAAATTCGGATGCCGTTTCTGTGTTTCATCGTCAACACGAAAGTCCAACGGATACAGTAAACCTGATGTATGGCATCGGAAACTAAAACTGGACTCACACGAGGGGTTCAAATCATAGAATGTTAGAGTATCAGTTCTCTAGTACTTTTGTCGGCATTGTGCCTTTTGTATTAAATCCGGATGCAATTTCTGTGTTTCATCGTCAATAAGAGGGTCCAAGGGATACAGTAAACCTGAAGTGAAGCATCAGAATCTAAAACTGGACTCACAGGAGAGGTTCAAATCATAGAAAGTTAGTGTATCAGTCGCCTTGTACTTAAGTCGGCATTGTGCTTTTTGTATTAATTTCGGATGCAATTTCTGTGTTTCATCGTCAATAAGAAGGTCCAAGGGATACAGTAAAGTTGAAGTTAAGCATCGGAATCTATAACTGGACTCACAGGAGGGGTTCAAATCATAGAAAATTAGAGTGTCAGACCTCTTGTACTTAAGTCGGCATTGTGCGCTTTTTATTAAATTCTGATGCTATTTCTGTGTTTCATCGTCAATTAGAAGGTCCAAGGGATACAGTAAACCTCAAGTGATGCATCGGAAACTAAAACTGGACTCACAGCAGAGGTTCAAATCATAGAAAGTTGGAGTATCAGTCCTCTTGTACTTAAGTCGGCATTGTGCCTTTTGTATTTAATTCGGATGCAATTTCTGTGTTTCATCGTCAATAAGAAGGTCCAAGGGATACAGTAAACCTGAAGTGAAGCATCGGAAACTAAAACTGGACTCACAGCAGAGGTTCAAATCATAGAAAGTTAGAGTTTCAGTCCTCTTGTACTTAAGTCGGCATTGTGCCTTTTATATTAAATTCGGATGCAATTTCTGTGTTTCATCGTCAATAAGAAGGTCCCAGGGATACAGTAAACCTGAAGTTAAGCATCGGAAACTAAAACTGGACTCACAGCAGCGGTTCAAATCATAGAAAGTTAGAGTTTCAGTCCTCTTGTTTTTAAGTCGGCATTGTGCGTTTTGTATTAAATTCGGATGGAAATTCTGTGTTTCATCGTCAATAAGAAGGTCCAAGGGATACAGTAAACTTGAAGTTAAGCATCGGAATCTAAAACTGGACTCACAGGAGGGGTTCAAATCTTAGAAAGTTAGAGTATCAGTCCTCTTGTACTTAAGTCGGCATTGTGCCTTTTTTATTAAATTCGGATGCAATTTCTGTGTTTCATCGTCAATAAGAAGGTCCAAGGGATACAGTAAACCTGAAGATAAGCATAGGAAACTAAAACTGGACTCACAGGAGGGGTTCAAATCATAGAAAGTTAGAGTATCAGTCCTCTTTTACTTAAGTCGGCATTGTGCCTTTTTTATTAAATTCGGATGCCGTTTCTGTGTTTCATCGTCAATAAGAAGGTCCAAGGGATACAGTAAACCTGATGTATGGCATCGGAAACTAAAACTGGACTCACAGGAGGGGTTCAAATCATAGAAAGTTAGAGTACCAGTTCTCTAGTACTTTTGTATTAATTTCGGATGCAATTTCTGTGTTTCATCGTCAATAAGAAGGTCCAAGGGATGCAGTAAAGTTGAAGTTAAGCATCGGAATCTATAACTGGACTCACAGGAGGGGTTCAAATCATAGAAAATTAGAGTATCAGACCTCTTGTACTTAAGTCGGCATTGTGCCTTTTTTATTAAATTCTGATGCTATTTCTGCGTTTCATCGTCAATTAGAAGGTCCAAGGGATACAGTAAACCTCAAGTGATGCATCGGAAACTAAAACTGGACTCACAGCAGAGCTTCAAATCATAGAAAGTTGGAGTATCAGTCCTCTTGTACTTAAGTCTTCATTGTGCCTTTTGTATTTAATTCGGATGCAATTTCTGTGTTTCATCGTCAATAAGAAGGTCCAAGGGATACAGTAAACCTGAAATGAAGCATCGGAAACTAAAACTGGACTCACAGCAGAGGTTCAAATCATAGAAAGTTAGAGTTTCAGTCCTCTTGTACTTAAGTCGGCATTGTGCCCTTTGTATTAAATTCGGATGCAATTTCTGTGTTTCATCGTCAATAAGAAGGTCCAAGGGATACAGTAAACCTGAAGTGAAGCATCGGAAACTAAAACTGGACTTACAGCAGAGGTTCAAATCATAGAAAGTTAGAGTTTCAGTCCTCTTGTACGTAAGTCGGCATTGTGACTTTTGTATTAAATTCGGATGTAATTTCTGTGTTTCATTGTCAATAAGAAGTTCCAAGGGATACACTAAACCTGAAGTGAAGCATCGGAAACTAAAACTAAACTCACAGCAGAGGTTCAAATCATAGAAAGTTAGAGTTTCAATCCTCTTGTACTTAAGTCGGCATTGTGCCTTTTGTATTAAATTCGGATGCAGTTTCTGTGTTTCATCGACAATAAGAGGGTCCAAGGGATACAGTAAACACGAAGTGAAGCATCGGAATCTAAAACTGGACTCACAGGAGAGGTTCAAATCATAGAAAGTTAGAGTATCATTCCTCTTGTACTTAAGTCGGCAATGTGCCTTTTTTATTAAATTCGGATGCAAATTCTGTGTTTCATCGTCAATTAGAAGGTCCAAGGGATACAGTAAACCTGAAGTGATGCATCGGAAACTAAAATTGGACTCACAGCAGAGGTTCAAATCATAGATAGTTGGAGTATCAGTCCTCTTGTACTTAAGTCGGCATTGTGCCTTTTGTATTTAATTCGGATGCAATTTCTGTGTTTCTTCGTCAATAAGAAGGTCCAAGGGATACAGTAAACCTGAAGTGAAGCATCGGAAACTAAAAGTGGACTCACAGCAGAGGTTCAAATCATAGAAAGTTAGAGTTTCAGTCCACTTGTACTTAAGTCGGCATTGTGCCTTTTGTATTAAATTCGGATGCAATTTCTGTGTTTCATCGTCAATAAGAAGGTCCAAGGGATACAGTAAACCTGAAGTGAAGCATCGGAAACGAAAAGTGGACTCATAGGAGGGGCTCAAATCATAGAAAGTTAGAGTATCAGTCCTCTTGTACTTAAGTCGGCATTGTGCCTTTTGTATTAAATTCGGATGCAATTTCTATGTTTCATCGTCAATAAGAAGGTCCAAGGGATACAGTAAACCTGAAGTAAAGCATCGGAAACTAAAACTGGACTCACAGCAGAGGTCCAAATCATAGGAAGTTAGAGTTTCAGTCCTCTTGTACTTAAGTCGGCATTGTGCCTTTTATATTAAATTCGGATGCAATTTCTGTGTTTCATCGTCAATAAGAAGGTCCCAGGGATACAGTAAACCTGAAGTTAAGCATCGGAAACTAAAACTGGACTCACAGCAGAGGTTCAAGTCATAGAAAGGTAGAGTTTCAGTCCTCTTGTTTTTAAGTCGGCATTGTGCCTTTTGTATTAAATTCGGATGCAAATTCTGTGTTTCATCGTCAATAAGAAGGTCCAAGGGATACAGTACACTTGAAGTTAAGCATCGGAATCTAAAACTGGACTCACAGGAGGGGTTCAAATCATAGAAAGTTAGAGTATCAGTCCTCTTGTACTTAAGTCGGCATTGTGCCTTTTTTATTGAATTCGGATGCAATTTCTGTGTTTCATCGTCAATAAGAAGGTCCAAGGGATACAGTAAACTTGAAGTTAAGCATCGGAATCTAAAACTGGACTCACAGGAGAGGTTCAAATCATAGAAAGTTAGTGTATCAGTCGCCTTGTACTTAAGTCGGCATTGTGCCTTTTGTATTAATTTCGGATGCAATTTCTGTGTTTCATCGTCAATAAGAAGGTCCAAGGGATACAGTAAACCTGAAGTGAAGCATCAGAATCTAAAACTGGACTCACAGGAGAGGTTCAAATCATAGAAAGTTAGTGTATCAGTCACCTTGTACTTAAGTCGGCATTGTGCTTTTTGTATTAATTTCAGATGCAATTTCTGTGTTTCATCGTCAATAAGAAGGTCCAAGGGATACAGTAAAGTTGAAGTTAAGCATCGGAATCTATAACAGGACTCACAGGAGGAGTTCAAATCATAGAAAAATAGAGTATCAGACCTCTTGTACTTAAGTCGGCATTGTGCCTTTTTTATTAAATTCCGATGCTATTTCTGTGTTTCATCGTCAATTAGAAGGTCCAAGGGAGACAGTAAACCTCAAGTGATGCATCGGAAACTAAAACTGGACTCCCAGCAGAGGTTCAAAACATAGAAAGTTGGAGTATCAGTCCTCTTGTACTTAAGTCGGCATTGTGCCTTTTGTATTTAATTCGGATGCAATTTCTGTGTTTCATCGTCAATAAGAAGGTCCAAGGGATACAGTAAACCTGAAGTGAAGCATCGGAAACTAAAACTGGACTCACAGCAGAGGTTCAAATCATAGAAAGTTAGAGTTTCAGTCCTCTTGTTTTTAAGTCGGCATTGTGCCTTTTGTATTAAATTCGGATGCAAATTCTGTGTTTCATCGTCAATGAGAAGGTCCAAGGGATACAGCAAACTTGAAGTTAAGCATCGGAATCTAAAACTGGACCCACAGGAGGGGTTCAAATCATTGAAAGTTAGAGTATCAGTCCTCTTGTACTTAAGTCGGCATTGTGCCTTTTTTATTAAATTCGGATGCAATTTCTGTGTTTCATCGGCAATAAGAAGGTCCAAGGGATACAGCAAACCTGAAGTTAAGCATCGGAAACTAAAACTGGACTCACAGGAGGGGTTCAAATCATAGAAAGTTAGAGTATCAGTCCTCTTTTCCTTAAGTCGGCATTGTGCCTTTTTTATTAAATTCGGATGCCGTTTCTGTTTTCATCGTCAACAAGAAGGTCCAACGGATACAGTAAACCTGATGTATGGCATCGGAAACTAAAACTGGACTCACAGGAGGGGTTCAAATCATAGAATGTTAGAGTATCAGTTCTCTAGTACTTTTTTCGGCATTGTGCCTTTTGTATTAAATCCGGATGCAATTTCTGTGTTTCATCGTCAATAAGAGGGTCCAAGGGATACAGTAAACCTCAAGTGAAGCATCAGAATCTAAAACTGGACTCAAAGGAGAGGTTCAAATCATAGAAAGTTAGTGTATCAGTCGCCTTGTACTTAAGTCGGCATTGTGCTTTTTGTATTAATTTCGGATGCAATTTCTGTGTTTCATCGTCAATAAGAAGGTCCAAGGGATACAGTAAAGTTGAAGTTAAGCATCGGAATCTATAACTGGACTCACAGGAGGGGTTCAAATCATAGAAAAATAGAGTATCAGACCTCTTGTACTTAAGTCGGCATTGTGCCTTTTTTATTAAATTCTGATGCTATTTCTGTGTTTCATCGTCAATAAGAGGGTCCAAGGGATACAGTAAACCTCAAGTGATGCATCAGAATCTAAAACTGGACTCACAGGAGAGGTTCAAATCATAGAAAGTTAGTGTATCAGTCGCCTTGTACTTAAGTCGGCATTGTGCTTTTTGTATTAATTTCGGATGCAATTTCTGTGTTTCATCGTCAATTAGAAGGTCCAAGGGATACAGTAAACCTCAAGTGATGCATCGGAAACTAAAACTGGACTCACAGCAGAGGTTCAAATCATAGAAAGTTGGAGTATCAGTCCTCTTGTACTTAAGTCGGCATTGTGCATTTTGTATTTAATTCGGATGCAATTTCTGTGTTTCATCGTCAATAAGAAGGTCCAAGGGATACAGTAAACCTGAAGTGAAGCATCGGAAACTAAAACTGGACTCACAGCAGAGGTTCAAATCATAGAAAGTTAGAGTTTCAGTCCTCTTGTACTTAAGTCGGCATTGTACCTTTTATATTAAATTCGGATGCAATTTCTGTGTTTCATCGTCAATAAGAAGGTCCCAGGGATACAGTAAACCTGAAGTTAAGCATCGGAAACTAAAACTGGACTCACAGCAGCGGTTCAAATCATAGAAAGTTAGAGTTTCAGTCCTCTTGTTTTTAAGTCGGCATTGTGCCTTTTGTATTAAATTCGGATGCAAATTCTGTGTTTCATCGTCAATAAGAAGGTCCAAGGGATACAGTAAACTTGAAGTTAAGCATCGGAATCTAAAACTGGACTCACAGGAGAGGTTCAAATCATAGAAAGTTAGTGTATCAGTCGCCTTGTACTTAAGTCGGCATTGTGCCTTTTGTATTAATTTCGGATGCAATTTCTGTGTTTCATCGTCAATAAGAAGGTCCAAGGGATACAGTAAACCTGAAGTGAAGCATCAGAATCTAAAACTGGACTCACAGGAGAGGTTCAAATCATAGAAAGTTAGTGTATCAGTCGCCTTGTACTTAAGTCGGCATTGTGCCCTTTGTATTAAATTCGGATGCAATTTCTGTGTTTCATCGTCAATAAGAAGGTAAAAGGGATACAGTAAACCTGAAGTGAAGCATCGGAAACTAAAACTGGACTTACAGCAGAGGTTCAATCATAGAAAGTTAGAGTTTCAATCCTCACGTACGTAAGTCGGCATTGTGACTTTTGTATTAAATTCGGATGCAATTTCTGTGTTTCATCGTCAATAAGAAGGTCCAAGGGATACACTAAACCTGAAGTGAAGCATCGGAAACTAAAACTAAACTCACAGCAGAGGTTCAAATCATAGAAAGTTAGAGTTTCAGTCCTCTTGTACTTAAGTCGGCATTGTGCCTTTTGTATTAAATTCGGATGCAGTTTCTGTGTTTCATCGTCAATAAGAGGGTCCAAGGGATACAGTAAACACGAAGTGAAGCATCGGAATCTAAAACTGGACTCACAGGAGAGGTTCAAATCATAGAAAGTTAGAGTATCATTCCTCTTGTACTTAAGTCGGCATTGTGCCTTTTTTATTAAATTCGGATGCAAATTCTGTGTTTCATCGTCAATTAGAAGGTCCAAGGGATACAGTAAACCTGAACTGATGCATCGGAAACTAAAATTGGACTCACAGCAGAGGTTCAAATCATAGAAAGTAGGAGTATCAGACCTCTTGTACTTAAGTCGGCATTGTGCCTTTTGTATTTAATTCGGATGCAATTTCTGTGTTTCTTCGTCAATAAGAAGGTCCAAGGGATACAGTAAACCTGAAGTGAAGCATCGGAAACTAAAAGTGGACTCACAGCAGAGGTTCAAATCATAGAAAGTTAGAGTTTCAGTCCTCTTGTACTTAAGTCGGCATTGTGCCTTTTGTATTAAATTCGGATGCAATTTCTGTGTTTCATCGTCAATAAGAAGGTCCAAGGGATACAGTAAACCTGAAGTGAAGCATCGGAAACGAAAAGTGGACTCACTGCAGAGGTTCAAATCATAGAAAGTTAGAGTATCAGTCCTCTTGTACTTAAGTCGGCATTGTGCCTTTCGTATTAAATTCGGATGCAATTTCTGTGTTTCATCGTCAATAAGAAGGTCCAAGGGATACAGTAAACCTGAAGTGAAGCATCGGAAACTAAAACTGGACTCACAGCAGAGGTCCAAATCATAGGAAGTTAGAGTTTCAGTCCTCTTGTACTTAAGTCGGCATTGTGCCTTTTATATTAAATTCGGATGCAATTTCTGTGTTTCATCGTCAATAAGAAGGTCCCAGGGATACAGTAAACCTGAAGTTAAGCATCGGAAACTAAAACTGGACTCACAGCAGAGGTTCAAATCATAGAAAGTTAGAGTTTCAGTCCTCTTGTTTTTATGTCGGCATTGTGCCTTTTGTATTAAATTCGGATGCAAATTCTGTGTTTCATCGTCAATAAGAAGGTCCAAGGGATACAGTAAACTTGAAGTTAAGCATCGGAATCTAAAACTGGACTCACAGGAGGGGTTCAAATCATAGAAAGTTAGAGTATCAGTCCTCTTGTACTTAAGTCGGCATTGTGCCTTTTTTATTAAATTCGGATGCAATTTCTGTGTTTCATCGTCAATAAGAAGGTCCAAGGGATACAGTAAACCTGAAGTTAAGCATCGGAAACTAAAACTGGACTCACAGGAGGGGTTCAAATCATAGAAAGTTAGAGTATCAGTCCCCTTTTCCTTAAGTCGGCATTGTGCCTTTTTTATTAAATTCGGATGCCGTTTCTGTGTTTCGTCGTCAACAAGAAGGTCCAACGGATACACTAAACCTGATGTATGGCATCGGAAACTAAAACTGGACTCACAGGAGGGGTTCAAATCATAGAATGTTAGAGTATCAGTTCTCTAGTACTTTTGTCGGCATTGTGCCTTTTGTATTAAATCCGGATGCAATTTCTGTGTTTCATCGTCAATAAGTGGGTCCAAGGGATACTGTAAACCTGAAGTGAAGCATCAGAATCTAAAACTGGACTCACAGGAGAGGTTCAAATCATAGAAAATTAGAGTATCAGACCTCTTGTACTTAAGTCGGCATTGTGCCTTTTTTATTAAATTCTGATGCTATTTCTGTGTTTCATCGTCAATTAGAAGGTCCAAGGGATACAGTAAACCTCAAGTGATGCATCGGAAACTAAAACTGGACTCACAGCAGAGGTTCAAATCATAGAAAGTTGGAGTATCAGTCCTCTTGTACTTAAGTTGGCATTGTGCCTTTTGTATTTAATTCGGATGCAATTTCTGTGTTTCATCGTCAATAAGAAGGTCCAAAGGATACAGTAAACCTGAAGTGAAGCATCGGAAACTAAAACTGGACTCACAGCAGAGGTTCAAATCATAGAAAGTTAGAGTTTCAGTCCTCTTGTACTTAAGTCGGCATTGTGCCTTTTGTATTAAATTCGGATGCAATTTCTGTGTTTCATCGTCAATAAGAAGGTCCAAGGGATACAGTAAACCTGAAGTGAAGCATCGGAAACTAAAACTGGACTTACAGCAGAGGTTCAAATCATAGAAAGTTAGAGTTTCAGTCCTCATGTACGTAAGTCGGCATTGTGACTTTTGTATTAAATTCGGATGCAATTTCTGTGTTTCATCGTCAATAAGAAGGTCCAAGGGATACACTAAACCTGAAGTGAAGCATCGGAAACTAAAACTAAACTCACAGCAGAGGTTCAAATCATAGAAAGTTAGAGTTTCAGTCCTCTTGTACTTAAGTCGGCATTGTGCCTTTTGTATTAAATTCGGATGCAATTTCTGTGTTTCATCGTCAATAAGAGGGTCCAAGGGATACAGTAAACACGAAGTGAAGCATCGGAATCTAAAACTGGACACACATGAGAGGTTCAAATCATAGAAAGTTAGAGTATCATTCCTCTTGTACTTAAGTCGGCATTGTGCCTTTTTTATTAAATTCGTATGCAAATTCTGTGTTTCATCGTCAATTAGAAGGTCCAAGGGATACAGTAAACCTGAAGTGATGCATCGGAAACTAAAACTGGACTCACAGCAGAGGTTCAAATCATAGATAGTTGGATTATCAGTCCTCTTGTACTTAAGTCGGCATTGTGCCTTTTGTATTTAATTCGGATGCGATTTCTGTGTTTCATCGTCAATAAGAAGGTCCAAGGGATACAGTAAACCTGAAGTGAAGCATCGGAAACGAAAAGTGGACTCACAGCAGAGGTTCAAATCATAGAAAGTTAGAGTATCAGTCCTCTTGTACTTAAGTCGGCATTGCGCCATTTGTATTAAATTCGGATGGAATTTCTGTGTTTCATCGTCAATAAGAAGGTCCAAGGGATACAGTAAACCTGAAGTGAAGCATCGGAAACTAAAACTGGACTCACAGCAGAGGTCCAAATCATGGGCAGTTAGAGTTTCAGTCCTCATGTACTTAAGTCGGCATTGTGACATTTGTATTAAACTCGGATGCAATTTCTGTGTTTCATCGTCAATAAGATGGTCCAAGGGATACAGTAAACCTAAAGTTAAGCATCGGAAACTAAAACTGGGCTCACAGCAGAGGTTGAAATCATAGAAAGTTAGAGTTTCAGTCCTCTTGTACTTAAGTCGGCATTGTGCCTTTTTTATTGAATTCGGATGCAATTTCTGTGTTTCATCGTCAATAAGAAGGTCGAAGGGATACAGTAAACCTGAAGTGAAGCATCGGAAACTAAAACTGGACTGACAGCAGAGGTTGAAATCATAGAAAGTTAGAGTTTCAGTCCTCTTGTACTTTAGTCGGCATTGTGCCATTTGTATTAAATTCGGATGCAATTTCTGTGTTTCATCGTCAATAAGAAGGTCTAAGGGATACAGTAAACCTGAAGTGAAGCATCGGAAACTAAAACTGGACTCACAGCAGAGGTTCAAATCATAGAAAGTTAGAGTTTCGGTCCTCTTGTACTTAAGTCGGCATTGTGCCTTTTGTGTTAAATTCGGATGCAATTTCTGTGTTTCATCGTCAATAAGAAGGTCCAAGGGATACAGTAAACCTGAAGTTAAGCATCGGAAACTAAAACTGGACTCACAGCAGAGGTTCAAATCATAGAAAGTTAGAGTTTCAGTCCTCTTGTACGTAAGTTGGCATTGTGCCTTTTGTATTAAATTCGGATGCAATTTCTGTGTTTCATCGTCAATAAGAAGGTCCAAGGGATACAGTAAACCTGAAGTGAAGCATCGGAAACTAAAACTCGACTCACAGCAGAGGTTCAAATCATAGAAAGTTAGAATTTCAGTCCACTTGTACTTAAGTCGTCATTGTGCATTTTTTATTAAATTCGGATGCAATTTCTGTGTTTCATCGTCAATAAGAAGGTCCAAGGGATACAGTAAACCTGAAGTGAAGCATCGGAAACTAAAACTGGACTCACAGCAGAGGTTCAAATCATAGAAAGTTGGAGTATCAGTCCTCTAGTACTTAAGTCGGCATTGTGCCTTTTGTATTTAATTCGGATGCAATTTCTGTGTTTCATCGTCAATAAGAAGGTCCAAGGGATACAGTAAACCTGACGTGAAGCATTGGAAACTAAAAGTGAACTCACAGCAGAGGTTCAAATCATAGAAAGTTAGAGTTTCAGTCCTCTTGTACTTAAGTCGGCATTGTGCCTTTTGTATTAAATTCGGATGCAATTTCTGTGTTTCATCGTCAATAAGAAGGTCCAAGGGATACAGTAAACCTGAAGTGAAGCATCGGAAACTAAAACTGGACTCACAGCAGAGGTTCTAATCATAGAAAGTTAGAGTTTCAGTCCTCTTGTACTTAAGTCGGCATTGTGCCTTTTGTATTAAATTCGGATGCAATTTCTGTGTTTCATCGTCAATAAGAAGGTCCAACTGATTCAGTAAACCTGAAGTTAAACATCGGAAACTAAAACTGGACTCACAGCAGAGGTTCAAATCATAGAAAGTTAGAGTTTCAGTCCTCTTGTACGTAAGTTGGCATTGTGCCTTTTGTATTAAATTCGGATGCAATTTCTGTGTTTCATCGTCAATAAGAAGGTCCAAGGGATACAGTAAACGTGAAGTGAAGCATCGGAAACTAAAACTGGACTCACAGCAGAGGTTCAAATCATAGAAAGTTAGAGTATCAGTCCTCTTGTACTATAGGCGGCATTGTGCCTTTTTTATTAAATTCGGATGAAATTTCTGTGTTTCATCGTCAATTAGAAGGTACAAGGGATACAGTAAACCTGAAGTTAAGCATCGGAAACTAAAACTGGACCCACAGGAGGGGTTCAAATCATAGACAGTTAGAGTATAAGTCCTCTTGTACTTAAGTCGGCATTGTGCCTTTTTTATTAAATTCGGAATCCATTTCTGTGTTTCATCGTCAATAAGAAGGTCCAAGGGATACAGTAAACCTGAAGTTAAGCATCGTAATCTAAAACTGGACTCACAGGAGGGCTTCAAATCATAGAAAGTTAGAGTATCAGCCCTCTATTACTTAAGTCGGCATTGTGACTTTTGTATTACATTCGGATGCAATCTCTGTGTTTTATTGTCAATAAGAAAGTCCAAGGGGTACAGTTAACCTGAAGTTAAGCATCGGAATCCAAAACTGGACTCACAGGAGGGGTTCAAATCATAGAAAGTTAGAGTATCAGTCCTCTTGTACTTAAGTCGGCACTGTGCCTTTTTTATTAATTTCTGATGCAATTTCTGTGTTTCATCGTCATTAAGAAGGTCCAAGGGATACAGTAAACCTGAAGTGAAGCATCGGAAACTAAAACTGGACTCACAGGAGGGGTTCAAATCATAGAAAGTTAGAGTATCAGTCTTCTTGTACTTAAGTCGGCATTGTGCCTTTTTTATTAAATTCGGATGCAATTTCTGTGTTTCATCGTCAATAAGAAGGTCCAAGCGATACAGTAAACCTGAAGTAAAGCATCGGAAACTAAAACTGGACTCTCAGGAGTAATTCAAATCATAGAAAGTTAGAGTATCAGTCCTCTTGTACTTATGTCGGCATTGTGCCTTTTGTATTAAATTCGGATGCAATTACTGTGTTTCATCGTCAATAAGAAGGTCCAAGGGATAGAGTAAACCTGAAGTTAAGCATTGGAATCTAAAACTGGACTCACAGGAGGGGTTCAAATCATAGAAAATTGGAGTATCAGTCCTCTTGTACTTAAGTCGGCATTGTGCCTTTTGTATTAAATTCGGATGTAATTTCTGTGTTTCATCGTCAATTAGCAGCTCCAAGGGATACGGTAAACCTGAAGTGATGCATCGAAAACTAAAACTGGACTCACAGCAGAGGTTCAAATCATAGAAAGTTAGAGTATCAGTCCTCTTGTACTTAAGTCGGCATTGTGCCTTTTTTATTAAATTCGGATGCAATTTCTGTGTTTCATCGTCAATAAGAAGGTTCAAGGGATACAGTAAACCTAAAGTTAAGCATCGGAAACTAAAACTGGACTTACAGCAGAGGTTCAAATCATACAGAGATAGAGTTTCAGTCCTCTTGTACGTAAGTCGGCATTGTGCTTTTGTATTAAATTCAGATGCAATTTCTGTGTTTCATCGTCAATAAGAAGGACCAAGGGATACAGTAAACCTGAAGTGAAGCATCGGAAACTAAAACTGGACTCACAGCAGAGGTTCAAATCATAGAAAGTTAGAGTTTCTGTCCTCTTGTACTTAAGTCGGCATTGTGCCTTTTGTTTTAAATTCGGATGCAATTTCTGTATTTCATCGTCAATAAGAGGGTCCAAGGGATACAGTAAACCCGAAGTGAAGCATCGGAATCTAAAACTGGACTCACAGGAGAGGTTCAAATCATAGAAAGTTAGAGTATCATTCCTCTTGTACTTAAGTCGGCATTGTGACTTTTGTATTAAATTCGGATGCAATTTCTGTGTTTCATCGTCAATAAGAAGGTCCAAGGGATACAGTACACCTGAAGTTAAGCATCGGAATCCAAACTGGACTCACAGGAGGGGTTCAAATCATAGAAAGTTAGAGTATCAGTCCTCTTGTACTTAAGTCGGCATTGTGCCTTTTTTATTAAATTCGGATGCAATTTCTGTGTTTCATCGTCAATAAGAAGGTTCAAGGGATACAGTAAACCTGAAGTTAAGCATCGGAAACTAAAACTGGACTCACAGGAGGGGTTCAAATCATAGACAGTTAGAGTATCAGTCCTCTTGTACTTAAGTCGGCATTGTGCCTTTTTTATTAAATTCGGAATCCATTTCTGTGTTTCATCGTCAATAAGAAGGTCCAAGGGATACAGTAAACCTGAAGTTAAGCATCGTAATCTAAAACTGGACTCACAGGAGGGGTTCAAATCATAGAAAGTTAGAGTATCAGCCCTCTTGTACTTAAGTCGGCATTGTGACTTTTGTATCACATTCGGATGCGATTTCTGTGTTTCATTGCCAATAAGAAGGTCCAAGGGGTACATTTAACCTGAAGTTAAGCATCGGAATCCAAAACTGGACTCACAGGAGTGGTTCAAATCATAGAAAATTAGAGCATCAGTTCTCTTGTACTTAAGTCGGCATTGTGCCTTTTTCATTAAATTCGGATGCAATTTCTGTGTTTCATCGTCAATTAGCAGGTCCAAGGGATACAGTAAACCTGAAGTGATGCATCGGAAACTAAAACTGGACTCACAGCAGAGGTTCAAATCATAGAAAGTTAGAGTATCAGTCCTCTTGTACTTAAGTCGGCATTGCGCCTTTTGTATTAAATTCGGATGCAATTTCTGTGTTTCATCGTCAATAAGAAGGTCCAAAGGATACAGTAAACCTGAAGTGAAGCATCGGAAACTAAAACTGGACTCACAGCAGAGGTTCAAATCATAGAAAGTTAGAGTTTCAGTCCTCTTGTACTTAAGTCGGCATTGTGCCTTTTGTATTAAATTCGGATGCAATTTCTGTGTTTCATCGTCAATAAGAAGGTCCAAGGGATACAGTAAACCTGAAGTGAAGCATCGGAAACTAAAACTGGACTTACAGCAGAGGTTCAAATCATAGAAAGTTAGAGTTTCAGTCCTCATGTACGTAAGTCGGCATTGTGACTTTTGTATTAAATCCGGATGCAATTTCTGTGTTTCATCGTCAATAAGAAGGTCCAAGGGATACAGTATAGTTGAAGTTAAGCATCGGAATCTATAACTGGACTCACAGGAGGGGTTCAAATCATAGAAAATTAGAGTATCAGACCTCTTGTACTTAAGTCGGCATTGTGCCTTTTTTATTAAATTCTGATGCTATTTCTGTGTTTCATCGTCAATTAGAAGGTCCAAGGGATACAGTAAACCTCAAGTGATGCATCGGAAACTAAAACTGGACTCACAGCAGAGGTTCAAATCATAGAAAGTTGGAGTATCAGTCCTCATGTACTTAAGTCGGCATTGTGCCTTTTGTATTTAATTCGGATGCAATTTCTGTGTTTCATCGTCAATAAGAAGGTCCAAGGGATACACTAAACCTGAAGTGAAGCATCGGAAACTAAAACTAAACTCACAGCAAAGGTTCAAATCATAGAAAGTTAGAGTTTCAGTCCTCTTGTACTTAAGTCGGCATTGTGCCTTTTGTATTAAACTCGGATGCAATTTCTGTGTTTCATCGTCAATAGGATGGTCCAAGGGATACAGTAAACCTGAAGTTAAGCATCGGAATCTAAAACTGGACCCACAGGAAGGGTTCAAATCATAGAAAGTTAGAGTGTCAGTCCTCTTGTACTTAAGTCGGCATTGTGACTTTTGTATTAAATTCGGATGCAATTTCTGTGTTTCATCGTCAATAAGAAGGTCCAAGGGATACACTAAACCTGAAGTGAAGCATCGGAAACTAAAACTAAACTCACAGCAGAGGTTCAAATCATAGAAAGTTAGAGTTTCAGTCCTCTTGTACTTAAGTCGGCATTGTGCCTTTTGTATTAAATTCGGATGCAATTTCTGTGTTTCATCGTCAATAAGAGGGTCCAAGGGATACAGTAAACACGAAGTGAAGCATCGGAATCTAAAACTGGACTCACATGAGAGGTTTAAATCATAGAAAGTTAGAGTATCATTCCTCTTGTACTTAAGTCGGCATTGTGCCTTTTTTATTAAATTCGGATGGAATTTCTGTGTTTCATCGTCAATAAGAAGGTCCAAGGGATACAGTAAACCTGAAGTGAAGCATCGGAAACGAAAAGTGGACTCACAGCAGAGGTTCAAATCATAGAAAGTTAGGGTATCAGTCCTCTTGTACTTAAGTCGGCATTGCGCCTTTTGTATTAAATTCGGATGGAATTTCTGTGTTTCATCGTCAATAAGAAGGTCCAAGGGATACAGTAAACCTGAAGTGAAGCATCGGAAACTAAAACTGGACTCACAGCAGAGGTCCAAATCATGGGAAGTTAGAGTTTCAGTCCTCATGTACTTAAGTCGGCATTGTGACATTTGTATTAAACTCGGATGCAATTTCTGTGTTTCATCGTCAATAAGATGGTCCAAGGGATACAGTAAACCTGAAGTTAAGCATCGGAATCTAAAACTGGACCCACAGGAAGGGTTCAAATCATAGAAAGTTAGAGTGTCAGTCCTCTTGTACTTAAGTCGGCATTGTGCCTTTTTTATTGAATTCGGATGCAATTTCTGTGTTTCATCGTCAATAAGAAGGTCGAAGGGATACAGTAAACCTGAAGTGAAGCATCGGAAACTAAAACTGGACTCACAGCAGAGGTTGAAATCATAGAAAGTTAGAGTTTCAGTCCTCTTGTACTTTAGTCGGCATTGTGCCATTTGTATTAAATTCGGATGCAATTTCTGTGTTTCATCGTCAATAAGAAGGTCTAAGGGATACAGTAAACCTGAAGTGAAGCATCGGAAACTAAAACTGGACTCACAGCAGAGGTTCAAATCATAGAAAGTTAGAGTTTCGGTCCTCTTGTACTTAAGTCGGCATTGTGCCTTTTGTGTTAAATTCGGATGCAATTTCTGTGTTTCATCGTCAATAAGAAGGTCCAAGGGATACAGTAAACCTGAAGTTAAGCATCGGAAACTAAAACTGGACTCACAGCAGAGGTTCAAATCATAGAAAGTTAGAGTTTCAGTCCTCTTGTACGTAAGTTGGCATTGTGCCTTTTGTATCAAATTCGGATGCAATTTCTGTGTTTCATCGTCAATAAGAAGGTCCAAGGGATACAGTAAACCTGAAGTGAAGCATCGGAAACTAAAACTGGACTCACAGCAGAGGTTCAAATCATAGAAAGTTAGAGTTTCTGTCCTCTTGTACTTAAGTCGGCATTGTGCCTTTTGTTTTAAATTCGGATGCAATTTCTGTATTTCATCGTCAATAAGAGGGTCCAAGGGATACAGTAAACCCGAAGTGAAGCATCGGAATCTAAAACTGGACTCACAGGAGAGGTTCAAATCATAGAAAGTTAGAGTATCATTCCTCTCGTACTTAAGTCGGCATTGTGACTCTTGTATTAAATTCGGATGCAATTTCTGTGTTTCATCGTCAATAAGAAGGTCCAAGGGATACAGTAAACCTGAAGTTAAGCATCGTAATCTAAAACTGGACTCACAGGAGGGGTTCAAATCATAGAAAGTTAGAGTATCAGTCCTCTTGTACTTAAGTCGGCATTGTGCCTTTTTTATTAAATTCGGATGCAATTTCTGTGTTTCATCGTCAATAAGAAGGTTCAAGGGATACAGTAAACCTGAAGTTAAGCATCGGAAACTAAAACTGGACTCACAGGAGGGGTTCAAATCATAGACAGTTAGAGTATCAGTCCTCTTGTACTTAAGTCGGCATTGTGCCTTTTTTATTAAATTCGGAATCCATTTCTGTGTTTCATCGTCAATAAGAAGGTCCAAGGGATACAGTAAACCTGAAGTTAAGCATCGTAATCTAAAACTGGACTCACAGGAGGGGTTCAAATCATAGAAAGTTAGAGTATCAGCCCTCTTGTACTTAAGTCGGCATTGTGACTTTTGTATCACATTCGGATGCGATTTCTGTGTTTCATTGCCAATAAGAAGGTCCAAGAGGTACATTTAACCTGAAGTTAAGCATCGGAATCCAAAACTGGACTCACAGGAGTGGTTCAAATCATAGAAAATTAGAGTATCAGTCCTCTTGTACTTAAGTCGGCATTGTGCCTTTTTCATTAAATTCGGGTGCAATTTCTGTGTTTCATCGTCAATTAGCAGGTCCAAGGGACACAGTAAACCTGAAGTGATGCATCGGAAACTAAAACTGGACTCACAGCAGAGGTTCAAATCATAGAAAGTTAGAGTATCAGTCCTCTTGTACTTAAGTCGGCATTGCGCCTTTTGTATTAAATTCGGATGCAATTTCTGTGTTTCATCGTCAATAAGAAGGTCCAAAGGATACAGTAAACCTGAAGTGAAGCATCGGAAACTAAAACTGGACTCACAGCAGAGGTTCAAATCATAGAAAGTTAGAGTTTCAGTCCTCTTGTACTTAAGTCGGCATTGTGCCTTTTGTATTAAATTCGGATGCAATTTCTGTGTTTCATCGTCTATAAGAAGGTCCAAGGGATACAGTAAACCTGAAGTGAAGCTTCGGAAACTGAAACTGGACTTACAGCAGAGGTTCAAATCATAGAAAGTTAGAGTTTCAGTCCTCATGTACGTAAGTCGGCATTGTGACTTTTGTATTAAATCCGGATGCAATTTCTGTGTTTCATCGTCAATAAGAAGGTCCAAGGGATACAGTAAAGTTGAAGTTAAGCATCGTAATCTATAACTGGACTCACAGGAGGGGTTCAAATCATAGAAAATTAGAGTATCAGACCTCTTGTACTTAAGTCGGCATTGTGCCTTTTTTATTAAATTCTGATGCTATTTCTGTGTTTCATCGTCAATTAGAAGGTCCAAGGGATACAGTAAACCTCAAGTGATGCATCGGAAACTAAAACTGGACTCACAGCAGAAGTTCAAATCATAGAAAGTTGGAGTATCAGTCCTCTTGTACTTAAGTCGGCATTGTGCCTTTTGTATTTAATTCGGATGCAATTTCTGTGTTTCATCGTCAATAAGAAGGTCCAAAGGATACAGTAAACCTGAAGTGAAGAATCGGAAACTAAAACTGGACTCACAGCAGAGGTTCAAATCATAGAAAGTTAGAGTTTCAGTCCTCTTGTACTTAAGTCGGCATTGTGCCTTTTGTATTAAATTCGGATGCAATTTCTGTGTTTCATCGTCAATAAGAAGGTCCAAGGGATACAGTAAACCTGAAGTGAAGCATCGGAAACTAAAACTGGACTTACAGCAGAGGTTCAAATCATAGAAAGTTAGAGTTTCAGTCCTCATGTACGTAAGTCGGCATTGTGACTTTTGTATTAAATTCGGATGCAATTTCTGTGTTCCATCGTCAATAAGAAGGTCCAAGGGATACACTAAACCTGAAGTGAAGCATCGGAAACTAAAACTAAACTCACAGCAGAGGTTCAAATCATAGAAAGTTAGAGTTTCAGTCCTCTTGTACTTAAGTCGGCATTGTGCCTTTTGTATTAAATTCGGATGCAATTTCTGTGTTTCATCGTCAATAAGAGGGTCCAAGGGATACAGTAAACACGAAGTGAAGCATCGGAATCTAAAACTGGACTCACATGAGAGGTTCAAATCATAGAAAGTTAGAGTATCTTTCCTCTTGTACTTAAGTCGGCATTGTGCCTTTTTTATTAAATTCGGATGCAAATTCTGTGTTTCATCGTCAATTAGAAGGTCCAAGGGATACAGTAAACCTGAAGTGATGCATCGGAAACTAAAACTGGACTCACAGCAGAGGTTCAAACCATAGAAAGTTGGAGTATCAGTCCTCTTGTACTTAAGTCGGCATTGTGCCTTTTGTATTTAATTCGGATGCAATTTCTGTGTTTCTTCGTCAATAAGAAGGTCCAAGGGATACAGTAAACCTGAAGTGAAGCATCGGAAACTAAAAGTGGACTCACAGCAGAGGTTTAAATCATAGAAAGTTAGAGTTTCAGTCCTCTTGTACTTAAGTCGGCATTGTGCCTTTTGTATTAAATTCGGATGCAATTTCTGTGTTTCATCGTCAATAAGAAGGTCCAAGGGATACAGTAAACCTGAAGTGAAGCATCGGAAACGAAAAGTGGACTCACAGCAGAGGTTCAAATCATAGAAAGTTAGAGTATCAGTCCTCTTGTACTTAAGTCGGCATTGCGCCTTTTGTATTAAATTCGGATGGAATTTCTGTGTTTCATCGTCAATACGAAGGTCCAAGGGATACAGTAAACCTGAAGTGAAGCATCGGAAACTAAAACTGGACTCACAGCAGAGGTCCAAATCATGGGAAGTTAGAGTTTCAGTCCTCATGTACTTAAGTCGGCATTGTGACATTTGTATTAAACTCGGATGCAATTTCTGTGTTTCATCGTCAATAAGATGGTCCAAGGGATACAGTAAACCTGAAATTAAGCATCGGAATCTAAAACTGGACCCACAGGAAGGGTTCAAATCATAGAAAGTTAGAGTATCAGTCCTCTTGTACTTAAGTCGGCATTGTGCCTTTTTTATTGAATTCGGATGCAATTTCTGTGTTTCATCGTCAATAAGAAAATCGAAGGGATACAGTAAACCTGAAGTGAAGCATCGGAAACTAAAACTGGACTCACAGCAGAGGTTGAAATCATAGAAAGTTAGAGTTTCAGTCCTCTTGTACTTTAGTCGGCATTGTGCCATTTGTATTAAATTCGGATGCAATTTCTGTGTTTCATCGTCAATAAGAAGGTCTAAGGGATACAGTAAACCTGAAGTGAAGCATCGGAAACTAAAACTGGACTCACAGCAGAGGTTCAAATCATAGAAAGTTAGAGTTTCGGTCCTCTTGTACTTAAGTCGGCATTGTGCCTTTTGTGTTAAATTCGGATGCAATTTCTGTGTTTCATCGTCAATAAGAAGGTCCAAGGGATACAGTAAACATGAAGTTAAGCATCGGAAACTAAAACTGGACTCACAGCAGAGGTTCAAATCATAGAAAGTTAGAGTTTCAGTCCTCTTGTACGTAAGTAGGCATTGTGCCTTTTGTATTAAATTCGGATGCAATTTCTGTGTTTCATCGTCAATAAGAAGGTCCAAGGGATACAGTAAACCTGAAGTGAAGCATCGGAAACTAAAACTCGACTCACAGCAGAGGTTCAAATCATAGAAAGTTAGAGTTTCAGTCCACTTGTACTTAAGTCGTCATTGCGCATTTTTTATTAAATTCGGATGCAATTTCTGTGTTTCATCGTCAATAAGAAGGTCCAAGGGATACAGTAAACCTGAAGTGAAGCATCGGAAACTAAAACTGGACTCACAGCAGAGGTTCAAATCATAGAAAGTTGGAGTATCAGTCCTCTAGTACTTAAGTCGGCATTGTGCCTTTTGTATTTAATTCGGATGCAATTTCTGTGTTTCATCGTCAATAAGAAGGTCCAAGGGATACAGTAAACCTGACGTGAAGCATTGGAAACTAAAAGTGGACTCACAGCAGAGGTTCAAATCATAGAAAGTTTGAGTTTCAGTCCTCTTGTACTTAAGTCGGCATTGTGCCTTTTGTATTAAATTCGGATGCAATTTCTGTGTTTCATCGTCAATAAGAAGGTCCAAGGGATACAGTAAACCTGAAGTGAAGCATCGGAAACTAAAACTGGACTCACAGCAGAGGTTCTAATCATAGAAAGTTAGAGTTTCAGTCCTCTTGTACTTAAGTCGGCATTGTGCCTTTTGTATTAAATTCGGATGCAATTTCTGTGTTTCATCGTCAATAAGAAGGTCCAACTGATTCAGTAAACCTGAAGTTAAACATCGGAAACTAAAACTGGACTCACAGCAGAGGTTCAAATCATAGAAAGTTAGAGTTTCAGTCCTCTTGTACGTAAGTTGGCATTGTGCCTTTTGTATTAAATTCGGATGCAATTTCTGTGTTTCATCGTCAATAAGAAGGTCCAAGGGATACAGTAAACGTGAAGTGAAGCATCGGAAACTAAAACTGGACTCACAGCAGAGGTTCAAATCATAGAAAGTTAGAGTATCAGTCCTCTTGTACTTAAGGCGGCATTGTGCCTTTTTTATTAAATTCGGATGCAATTTCTGTGTTTCATCGTCAATAAGAAGGTCCAAGGGATACAGTAAACCTGAAGTTAAGCATCGGAAACTAAAACTGGACTCACAGGAGGGGTTCAAATCATAGACAGTTAGAGTATCAGTCCTCTTGTACTTAAGTCGGCATTGTGCCTTTTTTATTAAATTCGGAATCCATTTCTGTGTTTCATCGTCAATAAGTAGGTCCAAGGGATACAGTAAACCTGAAGTTAAGCATCGTAATCTAAAACTGGACTCACAGGAGGGCTTCAAATCATAGAAAGTTAGAGTATCAGCCCTCTAGTACTTAAGTCGGCATTGTGACTTTTGTATTACATTCGGATGCAATCTCTGTGTTTTATTGTTAATAAGAAAGTCCAAGGGGTACAGTTAACCTGAAGTTAAGCATCGGAATCCAAAACTGGACTCACAGGAGGGGTTCAAATCATAGAAAGTTAGAGTATCAGTCCTCTTGTACTTAAGTCGGCACTGTGCCTTTTTTATTAATTTCTGATGCAATTTCTGTGTTTCATCGTCATTAAGAATGTCCAAGGGATACAGTAAACCTGAAGTGAAGCATCGGAAACCAAAACTGGACTCACAGGAGGGGTTCAAATCATAGAAAGTTAGAGTATCAGTCTTCTTGTACTTAAGTCGGCATTGTGCCTTTTTTATTAAATTCGGATGCAATTTCTGTGTTTCATCGTCAATAAGAAGGTCCAAGGGATACAGTAAACCTGAAGTAAAGCATCGGAAACTAAAACTGGACTCACAGGAGTAATTCAAATCATAGAAAGTTAGAGTATCAGTCCTCTTGTACTTATATCGGCATTGTGCCTTTTGTATTAAATTCGGATGCAATTACTGTGTTTCATCGTCAATAAGAAGGTCCAAGGGATAGAGTAAAATTGAAGTTAAGCATTGGAATCTAAAACTGGACTCACAGGAGGGGTTCAAATCATAGAAAATTAGAGTATCAGTCCTCTTGTACTTAAGTCGGCATTGTGACTTTTGTATTAAATTCGGATGTAATTTCTGTGTTTCATCGTCAATTAGCAGCTCCAAGGGATACGGTAAATCTGAAGTGATGCATCGGAAACTAAAACTGGACTCACAGCAGAGGTTCAAATCATAGAAAGTTAGAGTATCAGTCCTCTTGTACTTAAGTCGGCATTGTGCCTTTTTTATTAAATTCGGATGCAATTTCTGTGTTTCATCGTCAATAAGAAGGTTCAAGGGATACAGTAAACCTGAAGTTAAGCATCGGAAACTAAAACTGGACTCACAGGAGGGGTTCAAATCATAGACAGTTAGAGTATCAGTCCTCCTGTACTTAAGTCGGCATTGTGCCTTTTTTATTAAATTCGGAATCCATTTCTGTGTTTCATCGTCAATAAGAAGGTCCAAGGGATACAGTAAACCTGAAGTTAAGCATCGTAATCTAAAACTGGACTCACAGGAGGGGTTCAAATCATAGAAAGTTAGAGGATCAGCCCTCTTGTACTTAAGTCGGCATTGTGACTTTTGTATCACATTCGGATGCGATTTCTGTGTTTCATTGCCAATAAGAAGGTCCAAGGGGTACATTTAACCTGAAGTTAAGCATCGGAATCCAAAACTGGACTCACAGGAGTGGTTCAAATCGTAGAAAATTAGAGTATCAGTCCTCTTGTACTTAAGTCGGCATGTGCCTTTTTCATTAAATTCGGATGCAATTTCTGTGTTTCATCGTCAATTAGCAGGTCCAAGGGATACAGTAAACCTGAAGTGATGCATCGGAAACTAAAACTGGACTCACAGCAGAGGTTCAAATCATAGAAAGTTAGAGTATCAGTCCTCTTGTACTTAAGTCGGCATTGCGCCTTTTGTATTAAATTCGGATGCAATTTCTGTGTTTCATCGTCAATAAGAAGGACCAAGGGATACAGTAAACCTGAAGTGAAGC
The DNA here is from genome assembly GCF_021461395.2 of Schistocerca americana. Lineage (NCBI taxonomy): Eukaryota > Metazoa > Arthropoda > Insecta > Orthoptera > Acrididae > Schistocerca > Schistocerca americana. Next base: position 70,371 of record NW_025726260.1, read on the forward strand.
ATCGGAAACTAAAACTGGACTCACAGCAGAGGTTCAAATCATAGAAAGTTAGAGTCTCAGTCCACTTGTACTTAAGTCGTCATTGTGCATTTTTTATTAAATTCGGATGCAATTTCTGTGTTTCATCGTCAATAAGAAGGTCCAAGGGATACAGTAAACCTGAAGTGAAGCATCGGAAACTAAAACTGGACTTACAGCAGAGGTTCAAATGATACAAAGTTAGAGATTCAGTCCTCTTGTACGTAAGTCGGCATTGTTCTTTTTGTATTAAATTCGGATGCAATTTCTGTGTTTCATCGTCAATAAGAAGGTCCAAGGGATACAGTAAACCTGAAGTGAAGCATCGGAAACTAAAACTGGACTCACAGCAGAGGTTCAAATCATAGAAAGTTAGAGTTTCAGTCCTCTTGTACTTGAGTCGGCATTGTGCCTTTTGTATTAAATTCGGATGCAATTTCTGTGTTTCATCGTCGATAAGAGGGTCCACGGGATACAGTAAACCCGAAGTGAAGCATCGGAATCTAAAACTGGACTCACAGGAGAGGTTCAAATCATAGAAAGTTAGAGTATCATTCCTCTTGTACTTAAGTCGGCATTGTGACTTTTGTATTAAATTCGGATGCAATTTCTGAGTTTCATCGTCAATAAGAAGGTCCAAGGGATACAGTAAACCTGAAGTTAAGCAACGGAAACTAAAACTGGACTCACAGGAGGGGTTCAAATCATAGACAGTTAGAGTATCAGTCTTCTTGTACTTAAGTCGGCATTGTGCCTTTTTTATTAAATACGGATGCCATTTCTGTGTTTCATCGTCAATAAGAAGGTCCAAGGGATACAGAAAACCTGAAGTCAAGCATCGTAATCTAAAACTGGACTCACAGGAGGGGTTCAAATCATAGAAAGTTAGAGTATCAGCAATCTTGTACTTAAGTCGGCATTGTGCCTTTTGTATTACATTCGGATGCAAATTCTGTGTTTCATTGTCAACAAGAAGGTCCAAGGGGTACAGTTAACCTGAAGTTAAGCATCGGAATCCAAAACTGGACTCACAGGAGGGGTTCAAATCATAGAAAATTAGAGTATCAGTCCTCTTGTACTTAAGTCGGCACTGTGCCTTTTTTATTAAATTCTAATGCAATTTCTGTGTTTCATCGTCATTAAGAAGGTCCAAGGGATACAGTAAACCTGAAGTAAAGCATCGGAAACTAAAACTGGGCACACAGGAGGGGTTCAAATCATAGAAAGTTAGAGTATCAGTCCTCTTGTACTTAAGTCGGCATTGTGCCTTTTTTATTAAATTCGGAATCCATTTCTGTGTTTCATCGTCAATAAGAAGGTCCAAGGGATACAGTAAACCTGAAGTTAAGCATCGTAATCTAAAACTGGACTCACAGGAGTGGTTCAAATCATAGAAAATTAGAGTATCAGTTCTCTTGTACTTAAGTCGGCATTGTGCCTTTTTCATTAAATTCGGATGCGATTTCTGTGTTTCATCGTCAATTAGCAGGTCCAAGGGATACAGTAAACCTCAAGTGATGCATCGGAAACTAAAACTGGACTCACAGCAGAGGTTCAAATCATAGAAAGTTGGAGTATCAGTCCTGTTGTACTTAAGTCGGCATTGTGCCTTTAGTATTTAATTCGGATGCAATTTCTGTGTTTCATCGTCAATAAGAAGGTCCAAAGGATACAGTAAACCTGAAGTGAAGCATCGGAAACTAAAACTGGACTCACAGCAGAGGTTCAAATCATAGAAAGTTAGAGTTTCAGTCCTCTTGTACTTAAGTCGGCATTGTGCCTTTTGTATTAAATTCGGATGCAATTTCTGTGTTTCATCGTCAATAAGAAGGTCCAAGGGATACAGTAAACCTGAAGTGAAGCATCGGAAACTAAAACTGGACTTACAGCAGAGGTTCAAATCATAGAAAATTAGAGTATCAGTTCTCTTGTACTTAAGTCGGCATTGTGCCTTTTGTATTAAATTCGGATACAATTTCTGTGTTTCATCGTCAATAAGAAGGTCCAAGGGATACAGTAAACCTGCAGTGAAGCATCGTAAACTAAAACTGGACTTACAGCAGAGGTTCAAATCATAGAAAGTTAGAGTTTCAGTCCTCATGTACGTAAGTCGGCATTGTGACTTTTGTATTAAATCCGGATGCAATTTCTGTGTTTCATCGTCAATAAGAAGGTCCAAGGGATACAGTAAACCTGAAGTAAAGCATCGGAAACTAAAACTGGACTCACAGGAGTAATTCAAATCATAGAAAGTTAGAGTATCAGTCCTCTTGTACTTATATCGGCATTGTGCCTTTTGTATTAAATTCGGATGCAATTACTGTGTTTCATCGTCAATAAGAAGGTCCAAGGGATAGAGTAAACCTGAAGTTAAGCATTGGAATCTAAAACTGGACTCACAGGAGGGGTTCAAATCATAGAAAATTAGAGTATCAGTCCTCTTGTACTTAAGTCGGCATTGTGCCTTTTTTATTAAATTCGGATGCAATTTCTGTATTTCATCGTCAATAAGAAGGTTCAAGGGATACAGTAAACCTGAAGTTAAGCATCGGAAACTAAAACTGGACTTACAGCAGAGGTTCAAATCATACAGAGATAGAGTTTCAGTCCTCTTGTACGTAAGTCGGCATTGTGCTTTTGTATTAAATTCAGATGCAATTTCTGTGTTTCATCGTCAATAAGAAGGTCCAAGGGATACAGTAAACCTGAAGTGAAGCATCGGAAACTAAAACTGGACTCACAGCAGAGGTTCAAATCATAGAAAGTTAGAGTTTCTGTCCTCTTGTACTTAAGTCGGCATTGTGCCTTTTGTTTTAAATTCGGATGCAATTTCTGTATTTCATCGTCAATAAGAGGGTCCAAGGGATACAGTAAACCCGAAGTGAAGCATCGGAATCTAAAACTGGACTCACAGGAGAGGTTCAAATCATAGAAATTTAGAGTATCATTCCTCTTGTACTTAAGTCGGCATTGTGACTTTTGTATTAAATTCGGATGCAATTTCTGTGTTTCATCGTCAATACGAAGGTCCAAGGGATACAGTAAACCTGAAGTTAAGCATCGGAATCTAAAACTGGACTCACAGGAGGGGTTCAAATCATAGAAAGTTAGAGTATCAGTCCTCTTGTACTTAAGTCGGCATTGTGCCTTTTTTATTAAATTCGGATGCAATTTCTGTGTTTCATCGTCAATAAGAAGGTTCAAGGGATACAGTAAACCTGAAGTTAAGCATCGGAAACTAAAACTGGACTCACAGGAGTGGTTCAAATCATAGACAGTTAGAGTATCTGTCCTCCTGTACTTATGTCGGCATTGTGCCTTTTTTATTAAATTCGGAATCCATTTCTGTGTTTCATCGTCAATAAGAAGGTCCAAGGGATACAGTAAACCTGAAGTTAAGCATCGGAAACTAAAACTGGACTCACAGCAGAGGTTCAAATCATAGAAAGTTAGAGTCTCAGTCCACTTGTACTTAAGTCGTCATTGTGCATTTTTTATTAAATTCGGATGCAATTTCTGTGTTTCATCGTCAATAAGAAGGTCCAAGGGATACAGTAAACCTGAAGTGAAGCATCGGAAACTAAAACTGGACTTACAGCAGAGGTTCAAATCATACAAAGTTAGAGATTCAGTCCTCTTGTACGTAAGTCGGCATTGTTCTTTTTGTATTAAATTCGGATGCAATTTCTGTGTTTCATCGTCAATAAGAAGGTCCAAGGGATACAGTAAACCTGAAGTGAAGCATCGGAAACTAAAACTGGACTCACAGCAGAGGTTCAAATCATAGAAAGTTAGAGTTTCAGTCCTCTTGTACTTGAGTCGGCATTGTGCCTTTTGTATTAAATTCGGATGCAATTTCTGTGTTTCATCGTCGATAAGAGGGTCCACGGGATACAGTAAACCCGAAGTGAAGCATCGGAATCTAAAACTGGACTCACAGGAGAGGTTCAAATCATAGAAAGTTAGAGTATCATTCCTCTTGTACTTAAGTCGGCATTGTGACTTTTGTATTAAATTCGGATGCAATTTCTGTGTTTCATCGTCAATAAGAAGGTCCAAGGGATACAGTAAACCTGAAGTTAAGCAACGGAAACTAAAACTGGACTCACAGGAGGGGTTCAAATCATAGACAGTTAGAGTATCAGTCCTCTTGTACTTAAGTCGGCATTGTGCCTTTTTTATTAAATACGGATGCCATTTCTGTGTTTCATCGTCAATAAGAAGGTCCAAGGGATACAGAAAACCTGAAGTCAAGCATCGTAATCTAAAACTGGACTCACAGGAGGGGTTCAAATCATAGAAAGTTAGAGTATCAGCAATCTTGTACTTAAGTCGGCATTGTGCCTTTTGTATTACATTCGGATGCAAATTCTGTGTTTCATTGTCAACAAGAAGGTCCAAGGGGTACAGTTAACCTGAAGTTAAGCATCGGAATCCAAAACTGGACTCACAGGAGGGGTTCAAATCATAGAAAATTAGAGTATCAGTCCTCTTGTACTTAAGTCGGCACTGTGCCTTTTTTATTAAATTCTAATGCAATTTCTGTGTTTCATCGTCATTAAGAAGGTCCAAGGGATACAGTAAACCTGAAGTAAAGCATCGGAAACTAAAACTGGACACACAGGAGGGGTTCAAATCATAGAAAGTTAGAGTATCAGTCCTCTTGTACTTAAGTCGGCATTGTGCCTTTTTTATTAAATTCGGAATCCATTTCTGTGTTTCATCGTCAATAAGAAGGTCCAAGGGATACAGTAAACCTGAAGTTAAGCATCGTAATCTAAAACTGGACTCACAGGAGGGGTTCAAATCATAGAAAGTTAGAGTATCAGCCCTCTTGTACTTATGTCGGCATTGTGACTTTTGTATCACATTCGGATGCGAATTCTGTGTTTCATTGCCAATAAGAAGGTCCAAGGGGTACATTTAACCTGACGTTAAGCATCGGAATCCAAAACTGGACTCACAGGAGTGGTTCAAATCATAGAAAATTAGAGTATCAGTTCTCTTGTACTTAAGTCGGCATTGTGCCTTTTTCATTAAATTCGGATGCGATTTCTGTGTTTCATCGTCAATTAGCAGGTCCAAGGGATACAGTAAACCTCAAGTGATGCATCGGAAACTAAAACTGGACTCACAGCAGAGGTTCAAATCATAGAAAGTTGGAGTATCAGTCCTCTTGTACTTAAGTCGGCATTGTGCCTTTTGTATTTAATTCGGATGCAATTTCTGTGTTTCATCGTCAATAAGAAGGTCCAAAGGATACAGTAAACCTGAAGTGAAGCATCGGAAACTAAAACTGGACTCACAGCAGAGGTTCAAATCATAGAAAGTTACAGTTTCAGTCCTCTTGTACTTAAGTCGGCATTGTGCCTTTTGTATTAAATTCGGATGCAATTTCTGTGTTTCATCGTCAATAAGAAGGTCCAAGGGATACAGTAAACCTGAAGTGAAGCATCGGAAACTAAAACTGGACTTACAGCAGAGGTTCAAATCATAGAAAATTAGAGTATCAGTTCTCTTGTACTTAAGTCGGCATTGTGCCTTTTGTATTAAATTCGGATGCAATTTCTGTGTTTCATCGTCAATAAGAAGGTCCAAGGGATACAGTAAACCTGAAGTGAAGCATCGTAAACTAAAACTGGACTTACAGCAGAGGTTCAAATCATAGAAAGTTAGAGTTTCAGTCCTCATGTACGTAAGTCGGCATTGTGACTTTTGTATTAAATCCGGATGCAATTTCTGTGTTTCATCGTCAATAAGAAGGTCCAAGGGATACAGTAAAGTTGAAGTTAAGCATCGGAATCTATAACTGGACTCACAGGACGGGTTCAAATCATAGAAAATTAGAGTATCAGACCTCTTGTACTTAAGTCGGCATTGTGCCTTTTTTATTAAATTCTGATGCTATTTCTGTGTTTCATCGTCAATTAGAAGGTCCAAGGGATACAGTAAACCTCAAGTGATGCATCGGAAACTAAAACTGGACTCACAGCAGAGGTTCAAATCATAGAAAGTTGGAGTATCAGTCCTCTTGTACTTAAGTCGGCATTGTGCCTTTTGTATTTAATTCGGATGCAATTTCTGTGTTTCTTCGTCAATAAGAAGGTCCAAGGGATACAGTAAACCTGAAGTGAAGCATCGGAAACTAAAACTGGACTCACAGCAGAGGTTCAAATCATAGAAAGTTAGAGTTTCAGTCCTCTTGTACTTAAGTCGGCATTGTGCCTTTTGTATTAAATTCGGATGCAATTTCTGTGTTTCATCGTCAATAAGAAGGTCCAAGGGATACAGTAAACCTGAAGTGAAGCATCGGAAACGAAAAGTGGACTCACAGCAGAGGTTCAAATCGTAGAAAGTTAGAGTATCAGTCCTCTTGTACTTAAGTCGGCATTGCGCCTTTTGTATTAAATTCGGATGGAATTTCTGTGTTTCATCGTCAATAAGAAGGTCCAAGGGATACAGTAAACCTGAAGTGAAGCATCGGAAACTAAAACTGGACTCACAGCAGAGGTCCAAATCATGGGAAGTTAGAGTTTCAGTCCTCATGTACTTAAGTCGGCATTGTGACATTTGTATTAAACTCGGATGCAATTTCTGTGTTTCATCGTCAATAAGATGGTCCAAGGGATACAGTAAACCTGAAGTTAAGCATCGGAATCTAAAACTGGACCCACAGGAAGGGTTCAAATCATAGAAAGTTAGAGTATCAGTCCTCTTGTACTTAAGTCGGCATTGTGCCTTTTTTATTGAATTCGGATGCAATTTCTGTGTTTCATCGTCAATAAGAAGGTCGAAGGGACACAGTAAACCTGAAGTGAAGCATCGGAAACTAAAACTGGACTCACAGCAGAGGTTGAAATCATAGAAAGTTAGAGTTTCAGTCCTCTTGTACTTTAGTCGGCATTGTGCCATTTGTATTAAATTTGGATGCAATTTCTGTGTTTCATCGTCAATAAGAAGGTCGAAGGGATACAGTAAACCTGAAGTTAAGCATCGGAATCTAAAGCTGGACTCACAGGAGGGGTTCAAATCATAGAAAGTTAGAGTATCAGTCCTCTTGTACTTAAGTCGGCATTGTGCCTTTTTTATTAATTTCGGATGCAATTTCTGTGTTTCATCGTCAATAAGAAGGTTCAAGGGATACAGTAAACCTGAAGTTAAGCATCGGAAACTAAAACTGGACTCACATTAGGGGTTCAAATCATAGACAGTTAGAGTATCAGTCCTCTTGTACTTAAGTCGGCATTGTGCCTTTTTTATTAAATTCGGAATCCATTTCTGTGTTTCATCGTCAATAAGAAGGTCCAAGGGATACAGTAAACCTGAAGTTAAGCAACGTAATCTAAAACTGGACTCACAGGAGGGGTTCAAATCATAGAAAGTTAGAGTATCAGCCCTCTTGTACTTAAGTCGGCATTGTGAATTTTGTATCACATTCGGATGCGATTTCTGTGTTTCATTGCCAATAAGAAGGTCCAAGGGGTACATTTAACCTGAAGTTAAGCATCGGAATCCAAAACTGGACTCACAGGAGTGGTTCAAATCATAGAAAATTAGAGTATCAGTCCTCTTGTACTTAAGTCGGCATTGTGCCTTTTTCATTAAATTCGGATGCAATTTCTGTGTTTCATCGTCAATTAGCAGGTCCAAGGGATACAGTAAACCTGAAGTGATGCATCGGAAACTAAAACTGGACTCACAGCAGAGGTTCAAATCATAGAAAGTTAGAGTATCAGTCCTCTTGTACTTAAGTCGGCATTGCGCCTTTTGTATTAAATTCGGATGCAATTTCTGTGTTTCATCGTCAATAAGAAGGTCCAAAGGATACAGTAAACCTGAAGTGAAGCATCGGAAACTAAAACTGGACTCACAGCAGAGGTTCAAATCATAGAAAGTTAGAGTCTCAGTCCTCTTGTACTTAAGTCGGCATTGTGCCTTTTGTATTAAATTCGGATGCAATTTCTGTGTTTCATCGTCAATAAGAAGGTCCAAGGGATACAGTAAACCTGAAGTGAAGCATCGGAAACTGAAACTGGACCTATAGCAGAGGTTCAAATCATAGAAAGTTAGAGTTTCAGTCCTCATGTACGTAAGTCGGCATTGTGACTTTTGTATTACATCCGGATGCAATTTCTGTGTTTCATCGTCAATAAGAAGGTCCAAGGGATACAGTAAAGTTGAAGTTAAGCATCGGAATCTATAACTGGACTCACAGGAGGGGTTCAAATCATAGAAAATTAGAGTATCAGACCTCTTGTACTTAAGTCGGCATTGTGCCTTTTTTTTAAATTCTGATGCTATTTCTGTGTTTCATCGTCAATTAGAAGGTCCAAGGGATACAGTAAACCTCAAGTGATGAATCGGAAACTAAAACTGGACTCACAGCAGAGGTTCAAATCATAGAAAGTTGGAGTATCAGTCCTCTTGTACTTAATTCGGCATTGTGCCTTTTGTATTTAATTCGGATGCAATTTCTGTGTTTCATCGTCAATAAGAAGGTCCAAAGGATACAGTAAACCTGAAGTGAAGCATCGGAAACTAAAACTGGACTCACAGCAGAGGTTCAAATCATAGAAAGTTAGAGTTTCAGTCCTCTTGTACTTAAGTCGGCATTGTGCCTTTTGTATTAAATTCGGATGCAATTTCTGTGTTTCATCGTCAATAAGAAGGTCCAAGGGATACAGTAAACCTGAAGTGAAGCATCGGAAACTAAAACTGGACTTACAACAGAGGTTCAAATCATAGAAAGTTAGAGTTTCAGTCCTCATGTACGTAAGTCGGCATTGTGACTTTTGTATTAAATTCGGATGCAATTTCTGTGTTTCATCGTCAATAAGAGGGTCCAAGGGATACAGTAAACACGAAGTGAAGCATCGGAATCTAAAACTGGACTCACATGAGAGGTTCAAATCATAGAAAGTTAGAGTATCATTCCTCTTGTACTTAAGTCGGCATTGTGCCTTTTTTATTAAATTCGGATGCAAATTCTGTGTTTCATCGTCAATTAGAAGGTCCAAGGGATACAGTAAACCTGAAGTGATGCATCGGAAACTAAAACTGGACTCACAGCAGAGGTTCAAATCATAGAAAGTTGGAGTATCAGTCCTCTTGTACTTAAGTCGGCATTGTGCCTTTTGTATTTAAGTCGGATGCAATTTCTGTGTTTCTTCGTCAATAAGAAGGTCCAAGGGATACAGTAAACCTGAAGTGAAGCATCGGAAACTAAAAGTGGACTCACAGCAGAGGTTCAAATCATAGAAAGTTAGAGTTTCAGTCCTCTTGTACTTAAGTCGGCATTGTGCCTTTTGTATTAAATTCGGATGCAATTTCTGTGTTTCATCGTCAATAAGAAGGTCCAAGGGATACAGTAAACCTGAAGAGAAGCATCGGAAACTAAAACTGGACTCACAGCTGAGGTTCAAATCATAGGAAGTTAGAGTTTCAGTCCTCATGTACTTAAGTCGGCATTGTGACATTTGTATTAAACTCGGATGCAATTTCTGTGTTTCATCGTCAATAAGATGGTCCAAGGGATACAGTAAATTTGAAGTTAAGCATCGGAATCTAAAACTGGACCCACAGGAAGGGTTCAAATCATAGAAAGTTAGAGTATCAGTCCTCTTGTACATAAGTCGTCATTGTGCCTTTTTTATTGAATTCGGATGCAATTTCTGTGTTTCATCGTCAATACGAAGGTCGAAGGGATACAGTAAACCTGAAGTGAAGCATCGGAAACTATAACTGGACTCACAGCAGAGGTTGAAATCATAGAAAGTTAGAGTTTCAGTCCTCTTGTACTTTAGTCGGCATTGTGCCATTTGTATTAAATTCGGATGCAATTTCTGTGTTTCATCGTCAATAAGAAGGTCTAAGGGATACAGTAAACCTGAAGTGAAGCATCGGAAACTAAAACTGGACTCACAGCAGAGGTTCAAATCATAGAAAGTTAGAGTTTCGGTCCTCTTGTACTTAAGTCGGCATTGTGCCTTTTGTGTTAAATTCGGATGCAATTTCTGTGTTTCATCGTCAATAAGAAGGTCCAAGGGATACAGTAAACCTGAAGTTAAGCATCGGAAACTAAAACTGGACTCACAGCAGAGGTTCAAATCATAGAAAGTTAGAGTTTCAGTCCTCTTGTACGTAAGTTGGCATTGTGCCTTTTGTATTAAATTCGGATGCAATTTCTGTGTTTCATCGTCAATAAGAAGGTCCAAGGGATACAGTAAACCTGAAGTGAAGCATCGGAAACTAAAACTCGACTCACAGCAGAGGTTCAAATCATAGAAAGTTAGAGTTTCAGTCCACTTGTACTTAAGTCGTCATTGTGCATTTTTTATTAAATTCGGATGCAATTTCTGTGTTTCATCGTCAATAAGAAGGTCCAAGGGATACAGTAAACCTGAAGTGAAGCATCGGAAACTAAAACTGGACTCACAGCAGAGGTTCAAATCATAGAAAGTTGGAGTATCAGTCCTCTAGTACTTAAGTCGGCATTGTGCCTTTTGTATTTAATTCGGATGCAATTTCTGTGTTTCATCGTCAATAAGAAGGTCCAAGGGATACAGTAAACCTGACGTGAAGCATTGGAAACTAAAACTGGACTCACAGCAGAGGTTCAAATCATAGAAAGTTAGAGTTTCAGTCCTCTTGTACTTAAGTCGGCATTGTGCCTTTTGTATTAAATTCGGATGCAATTTCTGCGTTTCATCGTCAATAAGAAGGTCCAAGGGATACAGTAAACCTGAAGTGAAGCATCGGAAACTAAAACTGGACTCACAGCAGAGGTTCTAATCATAGAAAGTTAGAGTTTCAGTCCTCTTGTACTTAAGTCGGCATTGTGCCTTTTGTATTAAATTCGGATGCAATTTCTGTGTTTCATCGTCAATAAGAAGGTCCAACTGATTCAGTAAACCTGAAGTTAAACATCGGAAACTAAAACTGGACTCACAGCAGGGGTTCAAATCATAGAAAGTTAGAGTTTCAGTCCTCTTGTACGTAAGTTGGCATTGTGCCTTTTGTATTAAATTCGGATGCAATTTCTGTGTTTCATCGTCAATAAGAAGGTCCAAGGGATACAGTAAACGTGAAGTGAAGCATCGGAAACTAAAACTGGACTCACAGCAGAGGTTCAAATCATAGAAAGTTAGAGTATCAGTCCTCTTGTACTTAAGGCGGCATTGTGCCTTTTTTATTAAATTCGGATGCAATTTCTGTGTTTCATCGTCAATAAGAAGGTCCAAGGGATACAGTAAACCTGAAGTTAAGCATCGGAAACTAAAACTGGACTCACAGGAGGGGTTCAAATTATAGACAGTTAGAGTATCAGTCCTCTTGTACTTAAGTCGGCATTGTGCCTTTTTTATTAAATTCGGAATCCATTTCTGTGTTCCATCGTCAATAAGAAGGTCCAAGGGATACAGTAAACCTGAAGTTAAGCATCGTAATCTAAAACTGGACTCACAGGAGGGCTTCAAATCATAGAAAGTTAGAGTATCAGCCCTCTAGTACTTAAGTCGGCATTGTGACTTTTGTATTACATTCGGATGCAATCTCTGTGTTTTATTGTCAATAAGAAAGTCCAAGGGGTACAGTTAACCTGAAGTTAAGCATCGGAATCCAAAACTGGACTCACAGGAGGGGTTCAAATCATAGAAAGTTAGAGTATCAGTCCTCTTGTACTTAAGTCGGCACTGTGCCTTTTTTATTAATTTCTGATGCAATTTCTGTGCTTCATCGTCATTAAGAAGGTCCAAGGGATACAGTAAACCTGAAGTGAAGCATCGGAAACTAAAACTGGACTCACAGGAGGGGTTCAAATCATAGAAAGTTAGAGTATCAGTCTTCTTGTACTTAATTCGGCATTGTGCCTTTTTTATTAAATTCGGATGCAATTTCTGTGTTTCATCGACAATAAGAAGGTCCAAGGGATACAGTAAACCTGAAGTAAAGCATCGGAAACTAAAACTGGACTCACAGGAGTAATTCAAATCATAGAAAGTTAGAGTATCGGTCCTCTTGTACTTATGTCGGCATTGTGCCTTTTGTATTAAATTCGGATGCAATTACTGTGTTTCATCGTCAATAAGAAGGTCCAAGGGATAGAGTAAACCTGAAGTTAAGCATTTAAATCTAAAACTGGACTCACAGGAGGGGTTCAAATCATAGAAAATTAGAGTATCAGTCCTCTTGTACTTAAGTCGGCATTGTGCCTTTTGTATTAAATTCGGATGTAATTTCTGTGTTTCATCGTCAATTAGCAGCTCCAAGGGATACGGTAAACCTGAAGTGATGTATCGGAAACTAAAACAGGACTCACAGCAGAGGTTCAAATCATAGAAAGTTAGAGTATCAGATCTCTTGTACTTAAGTCGGCATTGTGCCTTTTTTATTAAATTCGGATGCAATTTCTGTGTTTCATCGTCAATAAGAAGGTTCAAGGGATACAGTAAACCTGAAGTTAAGCATCGGAAACTAAAACTGGACTTACAGCAGAGGTTCAAATCATACAGAGATAGAGTTTCAGTCCTCTTGTACGTAAGTCGTCATTGTGCTTTTGTATTAAATTCAGATGCAATTTCTGTGTTTCATCGTCAATAAGAAGGTCCAAGGGATACAGTAAACCTGAAGTGAAGCATCGGAAACTAAAACTGGACTCACAGCAGAGGTTCAAATCATAGAAAGTTAGAGTTTCTGTCCTCTTGTACTTAAGTCGGCATTGTGCCTTTTGTTTTAAATTCGGATGCAATTTCTGTATTTCATCGTCAATAAGAGGGTCCAAGGGATACAGTAAACCCGAAGTGAAGCATCGGAATCTAAAACTGGACTCACAGGAGAGGTTCAAATCTTAGAAAGTTAGAGTATCATTCCTCTTGTACTTAAGTCGGCATTGTGACTTTTGTATTAAATTCGGATGCAATTTCTGTGTTTCATCGTCAATAAGAAGGTCCAAGGGATACAGTAAACCTGAAGTTAAGCATCGGAATCTAAAACTGGACTCACAGGAGGGGTTCAAATCATAGAAAGTTGGAGTATCAGTCCTCTTGTACTTAAGTCGGCATTGTGCCTTTTTTATTAAATTCGGATGCAATTTCTGTGTTTCATCGTCAATAAGAAGGTTCAAGGGATACAGTAAACCTCAAGTTAAGCATCGGAAACTAAAACTGGACTCACAGGAGGGGTTCAAATCATAGACAGTTAGAGTATCAGTCCTCTTGTACTTAAGTCGGCATTGTGCCTTTTTTATTAAATTCGGAATCCATTTCTGTGTTTCATCGTCAATAAGAAGGTCCAAGGAATACAGTAAACCTGAAGTTAAGCATCGTAATCTAAAACTGGACTCACAGGAGGGGTTCAAATCATAGAAAGTTAGAGTATCAGCCATCTTGTACTTAAGTCGGCATTGTGACTTTTGTATCACATTCGGATGCGATTTCTGTGTTTCATTGCCAATAAGAAGGTCCAAGGGGTACATTTAACCTGAAGTTAAGCATCGGAATCCAAAACTGGACTCACAGGAGTGGTTCAAATCATAGAAAATTAGAGTATCATTCCTCTTGTACTTAAGTCGGCATTGTGACTTTTGTATTAAATTCGGATGCAATTTCTGTGTTTCATCGTCAATAAGAAGGTCCAAGGGATACAGTAAACCTGAAGTTAAGCATCGGAATCTAAAACTGGACTCACAGGAGGGGTTCATATCATAGAAATTTAGAGTATCAGTCCTCTTGTACTTAAGTCGGCATTGTGCCTTTTTCATTAAATTCGGATGCAATTTCTGTGTTTCATCGTCAATTAGCAGGTCCAAGGGACACAGTAAACCTGAAGTGAAGCATCGGAAACTAAAACTGGACTTACAGCAGAGGTTCAAATCATACAAAGTTAGAGATTCAGTCCTCTTGTACGTAAGTCGGCATTGTTCTTTTTGTATTAAATTCGGATGCAATTTCTGTGTTTCATCGTCAATAAGAAGGTCCAAGGGATACAGTAAACCTGAAGTGAAGCATCGGAAACTAAAACTGGACTCACAGCAGAGGTTCAAATCATAGAAAGTAAGAGTTTCAGTCCTCTTGTACTTAAGTCGGCATTGTGCCTTTTGTATTAAATTCGGATGCAATTTCTGTGTTTCATCGTCAATAAGAGGGTCCACGGGATACAGTAAACCCGAAGTGAAGCATCGGAATCTAAAACTGGACTCACAGGAGAGGTTCAAATCATAGAAAGTTAGAGTATCATTCCTCTTGTACTTAAGTCGGCATTGTGACTTTTGTATTAAATTCGGATGCAATTTCTGTGTTTCATCGTCAATAAGAAGGTCCAAGGGATACAGTAAACCTGAAGTTAAGCAACGGAAACTGAAACTGGACTCACAGGAGGGGTTCAAATCATAGACAGTTAGAGTATCAGTCCTCTTGTACTTAAGTCGGCATTGTGCCTTTTTCATTAAATTCGGATGCAATTTCTGTGTTTCATCGTCAATAAGAAGGTCCAAGGGATACAGTAAACCTGAAGTAAAGCATCGGAAACTAAAACTGGACCACAGGAGAGGTTCAAATCATAGAAAGTTAGAGTATCAGTCCTCTTGTACTTATGTCGGCATTGTGCCTTTTGTATTAAATTCGATTGCAATTACTGTGTTTCATCGTCAATAAGAAGGTCCAAGGGATACAGTAAACCTGAAGTTAAGCATTGGAATCTCAAACTGGACTCACAGGAGGGGTTCAAATCATAGAAAATTAGAGTATCAGTCCTCTTGTACTTAAAACGGCATTGTGCCTTTTTTATTAAATTCGGATGCAATTTCTGTGTTTCATCGTCAATTAGCAGGTCCGAGGGATACAGTAAACCTGAAGTGATGCATCGGAAACTAATACTGGACTCACAGCAGAGGTTCAAATCATAGAAAATTAGAGTATCAGTCCTCTTGTACTTAAGTCGGCATTGTGCTTTTGGATTAAATTCGGATGCAATTTCTGTGTTTCATCGTCAATAAGAGGGACCAAGGGATACAGTAAACCTGAAGTGAAGCATCGGAAACTAAAACTGGACTCACAGCAGAGGTTCAAATCATAGAAAGTTAGAGTTTCAGTCGTCTTGTACTTAAGTCGGCATTGTGCCTTTTGTATTAAATTCGGATGCAATTTCTGTGTTTCATCGTCAATAAGAAGCTCCAAGGGATACAGTAAACCTGAAGTGAAGCATCGGAAACTAAAACTGGACTCACAGCAGAGGTTCAAATCATAGAAAGTTAGAGTAACAGTCCTCTAGTACTTTAGTCGGCATTGTGCCTTTTGTATTAAATTCGGATGCAATTTCTGTGTTTCATCGTCAATAAGAAGGTCCAAGGGATACAGTAAACCTGAAGTTAAGCATCGGAAACTAAAACAGGACTCACAGGAGGGATTCAAATCATAGAAAGTTAGAGTATCAGTCCTCTTGTACTTAAGTCGGCATTGTGCCCTTTTTATTAAATTCTGATGCCATTTCTGTGTTTCATCGTCAATAAGAAGGTCCAAGGGATACAGTAAACCTGAAGTTAAGCATCGTAATCTAAAACTGGACTCACAGGAGGGGTTCAAATCATGGAAAGTTAGAGTATCAGCAATCTTGTACTTAAGTCGGCATTGTGCCTTTTCTATTACATTCGGATGCAATTTCTGTGTTTCATTGTCAATAAGAAGGTCCAAGGGATACAGTTAACCAGAAGTTAAGCATCGGAATCCAAAACTGGACTTACAGGAGGGGTTCAAATCATAGAAAGTTAGAGTATCAGTCCTCTTGTACTTAAGTCGGCATTGTGAATTTATATTAAATTCGGATGCATTTTCTGTGTTTCAACGTCAATAAGAGGGTCCAAGGGATACAGTAAACCTGAAGTGAAGCATCAGAATCTAAAACTGGACTCACAGGAGGGGTTCAAATCATAGAAAGTTAGAGTATCAGTCGCCTTGTACTTAAGTCGGCATTGTGCCTTTTGTATTTAATTCGGATGCAATTTCTGTGTTTCTTCGTCAATAAGAAGGTCCAAGGGATACAGTAAACACGAAGTGAAGCATCGGAATCTAAAACTGGACTCACATGAGAGGTTCAAATCATAGAAAGTTAGAGTATCATTCCTCTTGTACTTAAGTCGGCATTGTGCCTTTTTTATTAAATTCGGATGCAAATTCTGTGTTTCATCGTCAATTAGAAGGTCCAAGGGATACAGTAAACCTGAAGTGATGCATCGGAAACTAAAACTGGACTCACAGCAGAGGTTCAAATCATAGAAAGTTGGAGTATCAGTCCTCTTGTACTTAAGTCGGCATTGTGCCTTTTGTATTTAATTCGGATGCAATTTCTGTGTTTCTTCGTCAATAAGAAGGTCCAAGGGATACAGTAAACCTGAAGTGAAGCATCGGAAACTAAAAGTGGACTCACAGCAGAGGTTCAAATCATAGAAAGTTAGAGTTTCAGTCCTCTTGTACTTAAGTCGGCATTGTGCCTTTTGTATTAAATTCGGATGCAATTTCTGTGTTTCATCGTCAATAAGAAGGTCCAAGGGATACAGTAAACCTGAAGAGAAGCATCGGAAACTAAAACTGGACTCACAGCTGAGGTTCAAATCATAGGAAGTTAGAGTTTCAGTCCTCATGTACTTAAGTCGGCATTGTGACATTTGTATTAAACTCGGATGCAATTTCTGTGTTTCATCGTCAATAAGATGGTCCAAGGGATACAGTAAATTTGAAGTTAAGCATCGGAATCTAAAACTGGACCCACAGGAAGGGTTCAAATCATAGAAAGTTAGAGTATCAGTCCTCTTGTACATAAGTCGGCATTGTGCCTTTTTTATTGAATTCGGATGCAATTTCTGTGTTTCATCGTCAATAAGAAGGTCGAAGGGATACAGTAAACCTGAAGTGAAGCATCGGAAACTAAAACTGGACTCACAGCAGAGGTTGAAATCATAGAAAGTTAGAGTTTCAGTCCTCTTGTACTTTAGTCGGCATTGTGCCATTTGTATTAAATTCGGATGCAATTTCTGTGTTTCTTCGTCAATAAGAAGGTCTAAGGGATACAGTAAACCTGAAGTGAACCATCGGAAACTAAAACTGGACTCACAGCAGAGGTTCAAATCATAGAAAGTTAGAGTTTCGGTCCTCTTGTACTTAAGTCGGCATTGTGCCTTTTGTGTTAAATTCGGATGCAATTTCTGTGTTTCATCGTCAATAAGAAGGTCCAAGGGATACAGTAAACGTGAAGTGAAGCATCGGAAACTAAAACTGGACTCACAGCAGAGGTTCAAATCATAGAAAGTTAGAGTTTCAGTGCTCTTGTACGTAAGTTGGCATTGTGCCTTTTGTATTAAATTCGGATGCAATTTCTGTGTTTCATCGTCAATAAGAAGGTCCAAGGGATACAGTAAACCTGAAGTGAAGCATCGGAAACTAAAACTCGACTCACAGCAGAGGTTCAAATCATAGAAAGTTAGAGTTTCAGTCCACTTGTACTTAAGTCGTCATTGTGCATTTTTTATTAAATTCGGATGCAATTTCTGTGTTTCATCGTCAATAAGAAGGTCCAAGGGATACAGTAAACCTGAAGTGAAGCATCGGAAACTAAAACTGGACTCACAGCAGAGGTTCAAATCACAGAAAGTTGGAGTATCAGTCCTCAAGTACTTAAGTCGGCATTGTGCCTTTTGTATTTAATTCGGATGCAATTTCTGTGTTTCATCGTCAATAAGAAGGTCCAAGGGATACAGTAAACCTGACGTGAAGCATTGGAAACTAAAAGTGGACTCACAGCAGAGGTTCAAATCATAGAAAGTTAGAGTTTCAGTCCTCTTGTACTTAAGTCGGCATTGTGCCTTTTGTATTAAATTCGGATGCAATTTCTGTGTTTCATCGTCAATAAGAAGGTCCAAGGGATACAGTAAACCTGAAGTGAAGCATCGGAAACTAAAACTGGACTCACAGCAGAGGTTCAAATCATAGAAAGTTAGAGTTTCAGTCCTCTTGTACTTAAGTCGGCATTGTGCCTTTTGTATTAAATTCGGATGCAATTTCTGTGTTTCATCGTCAATAAGAAGGTCCAACTGATTCAGTAAACCTGAAGTTAAACATCGGAAACTAAAACTGGACTCACAGCAGAGGTTCAAATCATAGAAAGTTAGAGTTTCAGTCCTCTTGTACGTAAGTTGGCATTGTGCCTTTTGTATTAAATTCGGATGCAATTTCTGTGTTTCATCGTCAATAAGAAGGTCCAAGGGATACAGTAAACGTGAAGTGAAGCATCGGAAACTAAAACTGGACTCACAGCAGAGGTTCAAATCTTAGAAAGTTAGAGTATCAGTCCTCTTGTACTTAAGGCGGCATTGTGCCTTTTTTATTAAATTCGGATGCAATTTCTGTGTTTCATCGTCAATAAGAAGGTCCAAGGGATACAGTAAACCTGAAGTTAAGCATCGGAAACTAAAACTGGACTCACAGGAGGGGTTCAAATTATAGACAGTTAGAGTATCAGTCCTCTTGTACTTAAGTCGGCATTGTGCCTTTTTTATTAAATTCGGAATCCATTTCTGTGTTCCATCGTCAATAAGAAGGTCCAAGGGATACAGTAAACCTGAAGTTAAGCATCGTAATCTAAAACTGGACTCACAGGAGGGCTTCAAATCATAGAAAGTTAGAGTATCAGCCCTCTAGTACTTAAGTCGGCATTGTGACTTTTGTATTACATTCGGATGCAATCTCTGTGTTTTATTGTCAATAAGAAAGTCCAAGGGGTACAGTTAACCTGAAGTTAAGCATCGGAATCCAAAACTGGACTCACAGGAGGGGTTCAAATCATAGAAAGTTAGAGTATCAGTCCTCTTGTACTTAAGTCGGCACTGTGCCTTTTTTATTAATTTCTGATGCAATTTCTGTGTTTCATCGTCATTAAGAAGGTCCAAGGGATACAGTAAACCTGAAGTGAAGCATCGGAAACTAAAACTGGACTCACAGGAGGGGTTCAAATCATAGAAAGTTAGAGTATCAGTCTTCTTGTACTTAAGTCGGCATTGTGCCTTTTTTATTAAATTCGGATGCAATTTCTGTGTTTCATCGACAATAAGAAGGTCCAAGGGATACAGTAAACCTGAAGTAAAGCATCGGAAACTAAAACTGGACTCACAGGAGTAATTCAAATCATAGAAAGTTAGAGTATCGGTCCTCTTGTACTTATGTCGGCATTGTGCCTTTTGTATTAAATTCGGATGCAATTACTGTGTTTCATCGTCAATAAGAAGGTCCAAGGGATAGAGTAAACCTGAAGTTAAGCATTTAAATCTAAAACTGGACTCACAGGAGGGGTTCAAATCATAGAAAATTAGAGTATCAGTCCTCTTGTACTTAAGTCGGCATTGTGCCTTTTGTATTAAATTCGGATGTAATTTCTGTGTTTCATCGTCAATTAGCAGCTCCAAGGGATACGGTAAACCTGAAGTGATGTATCGGAAACTAAAACAGGACTCACAGCAGAGGTTCAAATCATAGAAAGTTAGAGTATCAGTCCTCTTGTACTTAAGTCGGCATTGTGCCCTTTTTATTAAATTCGGATGCAATTTCTGTGTTTCATCGTCAATAAGAAGGTTCAAGGGATACAGTAAACCTGAAGTTAAGCATCGGAAACTAAAACTGGACTTACAGCAGAGGTTCAAATCATACAGAGATAGAGTTTCAGTCCTCTTGTACGTAAGTCGTCATTGTGCTTTTGTATTAAATTCAGATGCAATTTCTGTGTTTCATAGTCAATAAGAAGGTCCAAGGGATACAGTAAACCTGAAGTGAAGCATCGGAAACTAAAACTGGACTCACAGCAGAGGTTCAAATCATAGAAAGTTAGAGTTTCTGTCCTCTTGTACTTAAGTCGGCATTGTGCCTTTTGTTTTAAATTCGGATGCAATTTCTGTATTTCATCGTCAATAAGAGGGTCCAAGGGATACAGTAAACCCGAAGTGAAGCATCGGAATCTAAAACTGGACTCACAGGAGAGGTTCAAATCTTAGAAAGTTAGAGTATCATTCCTCTTGTACTTAAGTCGGCATTGTGACTTTTGTATTAAATTCGGATGCAATTTCTGTGTTTCATCGTCAATAAGAAGGTCCAAGGGATACAGTAAACCTGAAGTTAAGCATCGGAATCTAAAACTGGACTCACAGGAGGGGTTCAAATCATAGAAAGTTGGAGTATCAGTCCTCTTGTACTTAAGTCGGCATTGTGCCTTTTTTATTAAATTCGGATGCAATTTCTGTGTTTCATCGTCAATAAGAAGGTTCAAGGGATACAGTAAACCTGAAGTTAAGCATCGGAAACTAAAACTGGACTCACAGGAGGGGTTCAAATCATAGACAGTTAGAGTATCAGTCCTCTTGTACTTAAGTCGGCATTGTGCCTTTTTTATTAAATTCGGAATCCATTTCTGTGTTTCATCGTCAATAAGAAGGTCCAAGGAATACAGTAAACCTGAAGTTAAGCATCGTAATCTAAAACTGGACTCACAGGAGGGGTTCAAATCATAGAAAGTTAGAGTATCAGCCATCTTGTACTTAAGTCGGCATTGTGACTTTTGTATCACATTCGGATGCGATTTCTGTGTTTCATTGCCAATAAGAAGGTCCAAGGGGTACATTTAACCTGAAGTTAAGCATCGGAATCCAAAACTGGACTCACAGGAGTGGTTCAAATCATAGAAAATTAGAGTATCATTCCTCTTGTACTTAAGTCGGCATTGTGACTTTTGTATTAAATTCGGATGCAATTTCTGTGTTTCATCGTCAATAAGAAGGTCCAAGGGATACAGTAAACCTGAAGTTAAGCATCGGAATCTAAAACTGGACTCACAGGAGGGGTTCAAATCATAGAAATTTAGAGTATCAGTCCTCTTGTACTTAAGTCGGCATTGTGCCTTTTTCATTAAATTCGGATGCAATTTCTGTGTTTCATCGTCAATTAGCAGGTCCAAGGGACACAGTAAACCTGAAGTGAAGCATCGGAAACTAAAACTGGACTTACAGCAGAGGTTCAAATCATACAAAGTTAGAGATTCAGTCCTCTTGTACGTAAGTCGGTATTGTTCTTTTTGTATTAAATTCGGATGCAATTTCTGTGTTTCATCGTCAATAAGAAGGTCCAAGGGATACAGTAAACCTGAAGTGAAGCATCGGAAACTAAAACTGGACTCACAGGAGAGGTTCAAATCATAGAAAGTTAGAGTATCATTCCTCTTGTACTTAAGTCGGCATTGTGACTTTTGTATTAAATTCGGATGCAATTTCTGTGTTTCATCGTCAATAAGAAGGTCCAAGGGATTCAGTAAACCTGAAGTTAAGCAACGGAAACTGAAACTGGACTCACAGGAGGGGTTCAAATCATAGACAGTTAGAGTATCAGTCCTCTTGTACTTAAGTCGGCATTGTGCCTTTTTCATTAAATTCGGATGCAATTTCTGTGTTTCATCGTCAATAAGAAGGTCCAAGGGATACAGTAAACCTGAAGTAAAGCATCGGAAACTAAAACTGGACCACAGGAGAGGTTCAAATCATAGAAAGTTAGAGTATCAGTCCTCTTGTACTTATGTCGGCATTGTGCCTTTTGTATTAAATTCGATTGCAATTACTGTGTTTCATCGTCAATAAGAAGGTCCAAGGGATACAGTAAACCTGAAGTTAAGCATTGGAATCTCAAACTGGACTCACAGGAGGGGTTCAAATCATAGAAAATTAGAGTATCAGTCCTCTTGTACTTAAAACGGCATTGTGCCTTTTTTATTAAATTCGGATGCAATTTCTGTGTTTCATCGTCAATTAGCAGGTCCAAGGGATACAGTAAACCTGAAGTGATGCATCGGAAACTAATACTGGACTCACAGCAGAGGTTCAAATCATAGAAAATTAGAGTATCAGTCCTCTTGTACTTAAGTCGGCATAGTGCTTTTGGATTAAATTCGGATGCAATTTCTGTGTTTCATCGTCAATAAGAGGGACCAAGGGATACAGTAAACCTGAAGTGAAGCATCGGAAACTAAAACTGGACTCACAGCAGAGGTTCAAATCATAGAAAGTTAGAGTTTCAGTCGTCTTGTACTTAAGTCGGCATTGTGCTTTTTGTATTAAATTCGGATGCAATTTCTGTGTTTCATCGTCAATAAGAAGCTCCAAGGGATACAGTAAACCTGAAGTGAAGCATCGGAAACTAAAACTGGACTCACAGCAGAGGTTCAAATCATAGAAAGTTAGAGTAACAGTCCTCTAGTACTTTAGTCGGCATTGTGCCTTTTGTATTAAATTCGGATGCAATTTCTGTGTTTCATCGTCAATAAGAAGGTCCAAGGGATACAGTAAACCTGAAGTTAAGCATCGGAAACTAAAACAGGACTCACAGGAGGGATTCAAATCATAGAAAGTTAGAGTATCAGTCCTCTTGTACTTAAGTCGGCATTGTGCCCTTTTTATTAAATTCTGATGCCATTTCTGTGTTTCATCGTCAATAAGAAGGTCCAAGGGATACAGTAAACCTGAAGTTAAGCATCGTAATCTAAAACTGGACTCACAGGAGGGGTTCAAATCATGGAAAGTTAGAGTATCAGCAATCTTGTACTTAAGTCGGCATTGTGCCTTTTGTATTACATTCGGATGCAATTTCTGTGTTTCATTGTCAATAAGAAGGTCCAAGGGATACAGTTAACCAGAAGTTAAGCATCGGAATCCAAAACTGGACTTACAGGAGGGGTTCAAATCATAGAAAGTTAGAGTATCAGTCCTCTTGTACTTAAGTCGGCATTGTGCCTTTTTTATTAAATTCGGATGCATTTTCTGTGTTTCAACGTCAATAAGAGGGTCCAAGGGATACAGTAAACCTGAAGTGAAGCATCAGAATCTAAAACTGGACTCACAGGAGGGGTTCAAATCATAGAAAGTTAGAGTATCAGTCGCCTTGTACTTAAGTCGGCATTGTGCCTTTTGTATTTAATTCGGATGCAATTTCTGTGTTTCTTCGTCAATAAGAAGGTCCAAGGGATACAGTAAACCTGAAGTGAAGCATCGGAAACTAAAAGTGGACTCACAGCAAAGGTTCAAATCATACAAAGTTAGAGTTTCAGTCCTCTTGTACTTAAGTCGGCATTGTGCCTTTTGTATTAAATTCGGATCCAATTTCTGTGTTTCATCGTCAATAAGAAGGTCCAAGGGATACAGTAAACCTGAAGTGAAGCATCGGAAACGAAAAGTGGACTCACAGCAGAGGTTCAAATCATAGAAAGTTAGAGTATCAGTCCTCTTGTACTTAAGTCGGCATTGTGCCTTTCGTATTAAATTCGGATGCAATTTCTGTGTTTCATCGTCAATAAGAAGGTCCAAGGGATACAGTAAACCTGAAGTGAAGCATCGGAAACTAAAACTGGACTCACAGCAGAGGTCCAAATCATAGGAAGTTAGAGTTTCAGTCCTCTTGTACTTAAGTCGGCATTGTGCCTTTTATATTAAATTCGGATGCAATTTCTGTGTTTCATTGTCAATAAGAAGGTCCCAGGGATACAGTAAACCTGAAGTTAAGCATCGGAAACTAAAACTGGACTCACAGGAGGGGTTCAAATCATAGAAAGTTAGAGTATCAGTCCTGTTTTCCTTAAGTCGGCATTGTGCCATTTTTATTAAATTCGGATGCCGTTTCTGTGTTTAGTCGTCAACAAGAAGGTCCAACGGATACAGTAAACCTGATGTATGGCATCGGAAACTAAAACTGGACTCACAGGAGGGGTTCAAATCATAGAATGTTAGAGTATCAGTTCTCTAGTACTTTTGTCGGCATTGTGCCTTTTGTGTTAAATCCGGATGCAATTTCTGTGTTTCATCGTCAATAAGAGGGTCCAAGGAATACAGTAAACCTGAAGTGAAGCATCAGAATCTAAAACTGGACTCACAGGAGAGGTTCAAATCATAGAAAGTTAGTGTATCAGTCGCCTTGTACTTATGTCGGCATTGTGCTTTTTGTATTAATTTCGGATGCAATTTCTGTGTTTCATCGTCAATAAGAAGGTCCAAGGGATACAGTAAAGTTGAAGTTAAGCATCGGAATCTATAACTGGACTCACAGGAGGGGTTCAAATCATAGAAAATTAGAGTATCAGACCTCTTGTACTTAAGTCGGCATTGTGCCTTTTTTATTAAATTCTGATGCTATTTCTGTGTTTCATCGTCAATTAGAAGGTCCAAGGGATACAGTAAACCTCAAGTGATGCATCGGAAACTAAAACTGGACTCACAGCAGACGTTCAAATCATAGAAAGTTAAAGTATCAGTCCTCTTGTACGTAAGTCGGCATTGTGCCTTTTGTATTTAATTCGGATGCAATTTCTGTGTTTCATCGTCAATAAGAAGGTCCAAGGGATACAGTAAACCGGAAGTGAAGCATCGGAAACTAAAACTGGACTCACAGCAGAGGTTCAAATCATAGAAAGTTAGAGTTTCAGTCCTCTTGTACTTAAGTCGGCATTGTGCCTTTTGTATTAAATTCGGATGCAATTTCTGTGTTTCATCGTCAATAAGAAGGTCCAAGGGATACAGTAAACCTGAAGTGAAGCATCGGAAACTAAAACTGGACTTACAGCAGAGGTTCAAATCATAGAAAGTTAGAGTTTCAGTCCTCATGTACGTAAGTCGGCATTGTGACTTTTGTATTAAATTCGGATGCAATTTCTGTGTTTCATCGTCAATAAGAAGGTCCAAGGGATACACTAAACCTGAAGTGAAGCATCGGAAACTAAAACTAAACTCACAGCAGAGGTTCAAATCATAGAAAGTTAGAGTTTCATTCCTTTTGTACTTAAGTCGGCATTGTGCCTTTTGTATTAAATTCGGATGCAATTTCTGTGTTTCATCGTCAATAAGGGGGTCCAAGGGATACAGTAAACACGAAGTGAAGCATCGGAATCTAAAACTGGACTCACATGAGAGGTTCAAATCATAGAAAGTTAGAGTATCATTCCTCTTGTACTTAAGTCGGCATTGTGCCTTTTTTATTAAATTCGGATGCAATTTCTGTGTTTCATCGTCAATAAGAAGGTCCAAGGGATACAGTAAACCTGAAGTGAAGCATCGGAAACTAAAACTGGACCCACAGCAGAGGTTCAAATCATAGAAAGTTAGAGTTTCGGTCCTCTTGTACTTAAGTCGGCATTGTGCCTTTTGCATTAAATTCGGATGCAATGTCTGTGTTTCATCGTCAATAAGAAGGTCCAAGGGATACAGTAAACCTGAAGTTAAGCATCGGAAACTAAAACTGGACTCACAGCAGAGGTTCAAATCATAGAAAGTTAGAGTTTCAGTCCTCTTGTACGTAAGTTGGCATTGTGCCTGTTGTATTAAATTCGGATGCAATTTCTGTGTTTCATCGTCAATAAGAAGGTCCAAGGGATACAGTAAACCTGAAGTGAAGCATCGGAAACTAAAACTCGACTCACAGCAGAGGTTCAAATCATAGAAAGTTAGAGTTTCAGTCCACTTGTACTTAAGTCGTCATTGTGCATTTTTTATTAAATTCGGATGCAATTTCTGTGTTTCATCGTCAATAAGAAGGTCCAAGGGATACAGTAAACCTGAAGTGAAGCATCGGAAACTAAAACTGGACTCACAGCAGAGGTCCAAATCATGGGAAGTTAGAGTTTCAGACCTCATGTACTTAAGTCGGCATTGTGACATTTGTATTAAACTCGGATGCAATTTCTGTGTTTCATCGTCAATAAGATGGTCCAAGGGATACAGTAAACCTGAAGTTAAGCATCGCAATCTAAAACTGGACCCACAGGAGGGATTCAAATCATAGAAAGTTAGAGTATCAGTCCTCTTGTACTTAAGTCGGCATTGTGCCTTTTTTATTGAATTCGGATGCAATTTCTGTGTTTCATCGTCAATAAGAAGATCGAAGGGATACAGTAAACCTGAAGTGAAGCATCGGAAACTAAAACTGGACTCACAGCAGAGGTTCAAATCATAGAAAGTTAGAGTTTCAGTACTCTTGTACTTTATTCGGCATTGTGCCATTTGTACTAAATTCGGATGCAATTTCTGTGTTTCATCGTCAATAAGAAGGTCTAAGGGATACAGTAAACCTGAAGTGAAGCATCGGAAACTAAAACTGGACTCACAGCAGAGGTTCAAATCATAGAAAGTTAGAGTTTCGGTCCTCTTGTACTTAAGTCGGCATTGTGCCTTTTGCATTAAATTCGGATGCAATTTCTGTGTTTCATCGTCAATAAGAAGGTCCAAGGGATACAGTAAACCTCAAGTTAAGCATCGGAAACTAAAACTGGACTCACAGCAGAGGTTCAAATCATAGAAAGTTAGAGTTTCAGTCCTCTTGTACGTAAGTTGGCATTGTGCCTGTTGTATTAAATTCGGATGCAATTTCTGTGTTTCATCGTCAATAAGAAGGTCCAAGGGATACAGTAAACCTGAAGTGAAGCATCGGAAACTAAAACTCGGCTCACAGCAGAGGTTCAAATCATAGAAAGTTAGAGTTTCAGTCCACTTGTACTTAAGTCGTCATTGTGCATTTTTTATTAAATTCGGATGCAATTTCTGTGTTTCATCGTCAATAAGAAGGTCCAAGGGATACAGTAAACCTGAAGTGAAGCATCGGAAACTAAAACTGACTCACAGCAAAGGTTCAAATCATAGAAAGTTGGAGTATCAGTCCTCTTGTACTTAAGTCGGCATTGTGCCTTTTGTATTTAATTCGGATGCAATTTCTGTGTTTCATCGTCAATAAGAAGGTCCAAGGGATACAGTAAACCTGACGTGAAGCATCGGAAACTAAAAGTGGACTCACAGCAGAGGTTCAAATCATAGAAAGTTAGAGTTTCAGTCCTCTTGTACTTAAGTCGGCATTGTGCCTTTTGTATTAAATTCGGATGCAATTTCTGTGTTTCATCGTCAATAAGAAGGTCCAAGGGATACAGTAAACCTGAAGTGAAGCATCGGAAACTAAAACTGGACTCACAGCAGAGGTTCAAATCATAGAAAGTTAGAGTTTCAGTCCTCTTGTTCTTAAGTCGGCACTGTGCCTTTTGTATTAAATTCGGATGCAATTTCTGTGTTTCATCGTCAATAAGAAGGTCCAAGGGATACAGTAAACCTGAAGTTAAACATCGGAAACTAAAACTGGACTCACAGCAGAGGTTCAAATCATAGAAAGTTAGAGTTTCGGTCCTCTTGTACGTAAGTTGGCATTGTGCCTTTTGTATTAAATTCGGATGCAATTTCTGTGTTTCATCGTCAATAAGAAGGTCCAAGGGATACAGTAAACTTGAAGTGAAGCATCGGAAACTAAAACTGGACTCACAGCAGAGGTTCAAATCATAGAAAGTTAGAGTATCAGTCCTCTTGTACTTAAGGGGGCATTGTGCCTTTTTTATTAAATTCGGAATCCATTTCTGTGTTTCAAAGTCAATAAGAAGGTCCAAGGGATACAGTAAACCTGAAGTTATGCATCGTAAACTAAAACTGGACTCACAGGAGGGGTTCAAATCATAGAAAGTTAGAGTATCAGCCCTCTAGTACTTAAGTCGGCATTGTGACTTTTGTATTACATTCGGATGCAATCTCTGTGTTTTATTGTCAATAAGAAAGTCCAAGGGGTACAGTTAACCTGAAGTTAAGCATCGGAATCCAAAACTGGACACACAGGAGGGGTTCAAATCATAGAAAGTTAGAGTATCAGTCCTCTTGTACTTAAGTCGGCACTGTGCCTTTTTTATTAAATTCTGATGCAATTTCTGTGTTTCATCGTCATTAAGAAGGTCCAAGGGATACAGTAAACCTGAAGTGAAGCATCGTAATCTAAAACTGGACTCACAGCAGAGGTTCAAATCATAGAAAGTTGGAGTATCAGTCCTCTTGATCTTAAGTCGGCATTGTGCCTTTTGTATTTAATTCGGATGCAATTTCTGTGTTTCATCGTCAATAAGAAGGTCCAAGGGATACAGTAAACCTGAAGTGAAGCATCGGAAACTAAAACTGGACTCACAGCAGAGGTTCAAATCATAGAAAGTTAGAGTTTCAGTCCTCTTGTACTTAAGTCGGCATTGTGCCTTTTGTATTAAATTCGGATGCAATTTCTGTGTTTCATCGTCAATAAGAAGGTCCAAGGGATACAGTAAACCTGAAGTGAAGCATCGGAAACTAAAACTGGACTTACAGCAGAGGTTCAAATCATAGAAAGTTAGAGTTTCAGTCCTCATGTACGTAAGTCGGCATTGTGACTTTTGTACTAAATTCGGATGCAATTTCTGTGTTTCATCGTCAATAAGAAGGTCCAAGGGATACAGTAAACCTGAAGTTAAGCATCGTAATCTAAAACTGGACTCACAGCAGAGGTTCAAATCATAGAAAGTTGGAGTATCAGTCCTCTTGTACTTAAGTCGGCATTGTGCCTTTTGTATTTAATTCGGATGCAATTTCTGTGTTTCATCGTCAATAAGAAGGTCCAAGGGATACAGTAAACCTAAAGTGAAGCATCGGAAACTAAAACTGGACTCACAGCAGAGGTTCAAATCATAGAAAGTTAGAGTTTCAGTCCTCTTGTACTTAAGTCGGCATTGTGCCTTTTGTATTAAATTCGGATGCAATTTCTGTGTTTCATCGTCAATAAGAAGGTCCAAGGGATACAGTAAACCTGAAGTGAAGCATCGGAAACTAAAACTGTACTTACAGCAGAGGTTCAAATCATAGAAAGTTAGAGTTTCAGTCCTCATGTACGTAAGTCGGCATTGTGACTTTTGTATTAAATTCGGATGCAATTTCTGTGTTTCATCATCAATAAGAAGGTCCAAGGGATACACTAAACCTGAAGTGAAGCATCGGAAACTAAAACTAAACTCACAGCAGAGGTTCAAATCATAGAAAGTTAGAGTTTCAGTCCTCTTGTACCTAAGTCGGCATTGTGCCTTTTGTATTAAATTCGGATGCAATTTCTGTGTTTCATCGTCAATAAGAGGGTCCAAGGGATACAGTAAACACAAAGTGAAGCTTCGGAATCTAAAAATGGACTCACATGAGAGGTTCAAATCATAGAAAGTTAGAGTATCATTCCTCTTGTACTTAAGTCGGCATTGCGCGTTTTGTATTAAATTCGGATGCAATTTCTGTGCTTCATCGTCAATAAGAAGGTCCAAGGGATACAGTAAACCTGAAGTGAAGCATCGGAAACGGAAAGTGGACTCACAGCAGAGGTTCAAATCATAGAAAGTTAGAGTATCAGTCCTCTTGTACTTAAGTCGGCATTGCGCCTTTTGTATTAAATTCGGATGCAATTTCTGTGTTTCATCGTCAATAAGAAGGTCCAAGGGATACAGTAAACCTGAAGTGAAGCATCGGAAACTAAAACTGGACTCACAGCAGAGGTCCAAATCATGGGAAGTTAGAGTTTCAGACCTCATGTACTTAAGTCGGCATTGTGACATTTGTATTAAACTCGCATGCAATTTCTGTGTTTCATCGTCAATAAGATGGTCCAAGGGATACAGTAAACCTGAAGTTAAGCATCGGTATCTAAAACTGGACCCACAGGAGGGATTCAAATCATAGAAAGTTAGAGTATCAGTCCTCTTGTACTTAAGTCGGCATTGTGCCTTTTTTATTGAATTCGGATGCAATTTCTGTGTTTCATCGTCAATAAGAAGGTCGAAGGGATACAGTAAACCTGAAGTGAAGCATCGGAAACTAAAACTGGACTCACAGCAGAGGTTCAAATCATAGAAAGTTAGAGTTTCAGTCCTCTTGTACTTTAGTCGGCATTGTGCCATTTGTATTAAATTCGGATGCAATTTCTGTGATTCATCGTCAATAAGAAGGTCTAAGGGATACAGTAAACCTGAAGTGAAGCATCGGAAACTAAAACTGGACTCACAGCAGAGGTTCAAATCATAGAAAGTTAGAGTTTCGGTCCTCTTGTACTTAAGTCGGCATTGTGCCTTTTGCATTAAATTCTGATGCAATTTCTGTGTTTCATCGTCAATAAGAAGGTCCAAGGGATACAGTAAACCTGAAGTTAAGCATCGGAAACTAAAACTGGACTCACAGCAGAGGTTCAAATCATAGAAAGTTAGAGTTTCAGTCCTCTTGTACGTAAGTTGGCATTGTGCATGTTGTATTAAATTCGGATGCAATTTCTGTGTTTCATCGTCAATAAGAAGGTCCAAGGGATACAGTAAACCTGAAGTGAAGCATCGGAAACTAAAACTCGACTCACAGCAGAGGTTCAAATCACAGAAAGTTGGAGTTTCAGTCCACTTGTACTTAAGTCGTCATTGTGCATTTTTTATTAAATTCGGATGCAATTTCTGTGTTTCATCGTCAATAAGAAGGTCCAAGGGATACAGTCAACCTGAAGTTAAACATCGGAAACTAAAACTGGACTCACAGCAGAGGTTCAAATCATAGAAAGTTAGAGTTTCAGTCCTCTTGTACGTAAGTTAGCATTGTGCCTTTTGTATTAAATTCGGATGCAATTTCTGTGTTTCATTGTCAATAAGAAGGTCCAAGGGATACAGTAAACGTGAAGTGAAGCATCGGAAACTAAAACTGGACTCACAGCAGAGGTTCAAATCATAGAAAGTTAGAGTATCAGTCCTCTTGTACTTAAGGCGGCATTGTGCCTTTTTTATTAAATTCGGATGCAATTTCTGTGTTTCATCGTCAATAAGAAGGTCCAAGGGATACAGTAAACCTGAAGTTAAGCATCGGAAACTAAAACTGGACTCACAGGAGGGGTTCAAATCATAGACAGTTAGAGTATCAGTCCTCTTGTACTTAAGTCGGCATTGTGCCTTTTTTATTATATTCGGAATCCATTTCTGTGTTTCATCGTCAATAAGAAGGTCCAAGGGATACAGTAAACCTGAAGTTAAGCATCGTAATCTAAAACTGGGCTCACAGGAGGGGTTCAAATCATAGAAAGTTAGAGTATCAGCCCTCTAGTACTTAAGTCGGCATTGTGACTTTTGTATTACATTCGGATGCAATCTCTGTGTTTTATTGTCAATAAGAAAGTCCAAGGGGTACAGTTAACCTGAAGTTAAGCATCGGAATCCAAAACTGGACTCACAGGAGGGGTTCAAATCATAGAAAGTTAGAGTATCAGTCCTCTTGTACTTAAGTCGGCAT
>NW_025726261.1:0-10000 GCF_021461395.2 Schistocerca americana
ACTCCGCTGCTCGACTCGCTGCCGCTCGCACCGGTCGTTTTCGTTTCCGTTTCGTGTGCACCGTCGCTAGCCCATCGCCATGTCCGGACGCGGAAAGGGAGGCAAAGTCAAGGGCAAGTCAAAGTCCCGCTCAAGCAGGGCCGGGCTCCAGTTCCCGGTCGGCAGAATCCACCGCCTCCTGGCGCAAGGGAAACTACGCAGAGCGCGTCGGCGCCGGGGCGCCCGTCTACCTCGCCGCCGTCATGGAGTACCTCGCGGCTGAGGTGCTCGAGCTGGCCGGAAACGCGGCCCGCGACAACAAGAAGACGCGCATCATCCCGCGCCACCTGCAGCTTGCCATCCGCAACGACGAGGAGCTCAACAAGCTCCTGTCGGGCGTCACCATCGCACAGGGTGGTGTCCTGCCCAACATCCAGGCCGTCCTGCTGCCAAAGAAGACCGAGAAGAAGGCCTAAAGGAGGCCAGGCAATCGCAGCGCCGCGTGCTCCCCTGCACGCAACGCGCTTTGCGGCTCGGCCCACAACAATCGGCCCTTTTCAGGGCCACCACACAAACCTACGTCCAAAGCAAAATTTCAGTCGTCCTCGCCGCACCTTGTTTTGTTTTTTAACTTTGCACTTTCACAGCACAGCCGCCGCCGGCGCACGTCCCGCCATCTTGTCGTCCACACAGCCCCGTGTGGCCCAACACACACACACCACACACACACACACATTTTGCACGGTCGCAGTCGCCTTCCAAACGACAACGGCAGCAATAATGACCATTGTTAAAGGGAGGCGTGTCGACACACCGCCCTCCACTCCCGCGCGCAACGGCCGTCGACACGAACGAAACAGCTGATCCGGCCGCCTATGCCCAACACGCCTTGCCTCGGAAACCCCAACGCCGCCGCAAACACACAGAGCCAAACCACGCAAGCAAATAATCACCGCCTCTCGCACAACAACACACAGCCCGCCCATCTCCGTCGCGATCGATACAAAGACACACAATAACAAACACAAACGAAGCAGCTCCACACACAGCCAGCCACATGACACGTTTCCTTCCTTCTCCCCCTCCCAGTCACATCACGTCGCTCAAACGGACGGAAGAAAGAAAGAAAGAAAGAAAGAACGAAACAAACAACACAGCGCACACACGCAGCAACAACACAGACTCTTTCGCACTTTTCAACTTCCCGAACAGTGTGGTGGCCCTGAAAAGGGCCGTTTTCTAGTCTCTCCCACCCACAAGCACGGCCGCGGGAAGGGCCAGCGCCCGCTGCGACGCAGCCTAACCGCCGAAACCGTACAGGGTGCGCCCCTGCCTCTTCAGGGCGTACACCACGTCCATGGCCGTCACAGTCTTGCGCTTGGCGTGCTCAGTGTACGTCACCGCGTCGCGGATCACGTTCTCCAGGAACACCTTCAGCACCCCGCGGGTCTCCTCGTAGATCAGACCAGAGATGCGCTTCACGCCGCCCCTGCGAGCCAGGCGGCGGATGGCGGGCTTCGTGATGCCCTGGATGTTGTCGCGCAACACCTTGCGGTGCCGCTTGGCGCCACCCTTGCCGAGCCCCTTTCCTCCCTTGCCGCGGCCTGTCATCCTTCCTCGGGCAAAGCAAAACGTGCACAAACAGCAGCTGCAGCGGCTGGAGAGGTCGGCTACGGTCCTGCGCCCACGCGCCCCGCCGCCCCCCTATATAGACTCTGGCCCGCCCTCCCCCCACCACGCGCAACCGAGGGCATATAAGCGCAGCACGGAGGCGCGCGGGCCCGTTGTCAAGGCAGCACCGGACGCCGCGCCGCACCTAACCTCCACGCACCGCCGCTCCGCTACCGCTACCGCTACCGCTACCGCTACCGCTATGGCCCGCACAAGCAAACGGCCCGCAAGTCCACCGGCGGAAAGGCGCCGCGCAAACAGCTCGCCACCAAGGCGGCGAGGAAGAGCGCGCCCGCCACCGGCGGCGTCCAAGAAGCCCCACCGCTACAGGCCGGGCACCGTCGCCCTGCGAGAAAATCAGGCGCTACCAGAAGAGCACAGAGCTGCTCATCCGCAAGCTGCCATTCCAGCGCCTAGTGCGCGAGATCGCCCAGGACTTCAAGACCGACCTGCGCTTCCAGAGCTCCGCAGTCATGGCCCTGCAGGAGGCCAGCGAGGCCTACCTCGTCGGCCTCTTCGAAGACACCAACCCTGTGCGCAATCCACGCCAAGCGCGTCACCATCATGCCCAAGGACATCCAGCTCGCGCGCCGCATCCGCGGCGAGCGCGCCTAAACCGCGCCGCGGCACCGCACCGCACCGCACAAACAAAAACGCGCCCTTTTCAGGGCCACTAACATCTCTCCGTCGCGAGCAAACTTTGTCGGTCGCCTGCCTCTCGCCCCGCAACCCAAAAACAAAAACCACCACTTCCCCGTCCGTCCGCCACACCCGCCTCACCTCTGCCTGCCTGCTAGCAGCGCGCAACCAATCACACATCATCCCTCCCCGGCGCTCAAAGCGCACAATACCCAACGGCCGACGTCACACCGCACGGGTGGCTGGCCGGCCGCCGCTTTCGTTTTTCGAAATCAAACAACCCGCACTCCACTCCGACGGGCCAACGGCCAGGCAGGCGCGCTCGCTCGCTCTACACGCCACCGAAATCCCCCGCCGACTCCTTCCCACATCTCAACGTGCCCCCCGTTGCAAAACATAACACACACACACACACACAAAGGAACAAAACAAAGACCAGACACGACCTCGACAAGACAGACATCCCGAGAAGAACCAACGCAGGCAAGCCAACCAACGTATTCAAACAAAACAACGTGACAGAAAACCAACCGTCGGCCGCCGCCACAAACACGGCGACAATCAACCACGACAACAACACCCGCTTACCGCTACCGCCGCCCACACCCGCACCGACCCCCGCAATCCAACCACCACGGCACGCAAACAGCATCCCCACGGGCATACAGACAGACACCCACACCAAACGCAAACACGACAATCAAAACCTTCCCCGACGTGCTTTGATGGCCCTGAGAAGGGCCGTTTTGGGCCGCGCGTCTCTTGCGCGCCACTAGACGACGACGGGGGGTGGGGACGACGGAGTCAAGCGCCAAACCCTTCCTTTCCCATCTCTTTCTCCTCTACTCTACTTCTTCTTCTTGGGCGAAGCCTTCGCCTTAGACGGCGTCGTCGCCTTCTTCGGGCGCGGCGCCTTCGGCTTCTTCGTCGGAACCTTGGCGGCCTTCTTCGCCTTCGACGGCGACTTGGCCTTGGCCGGCTTGGCCGCAGCCGCCTTCTTCGCACCCGCGGGAGCGGCCGACGCCGCAGACGCCTTCTTGGCGGCGCCCGCCTTCCGACCGGTCGCCGCCTTCACGCCACCAGCCTTCTTTGCGCCGGCCGCACGGGCGCCCTTCTTCTCCTTGCTGGCCGGAGCGGCGCGCTTCTTCTTGGCACCGCCAGCACGAGCCTTGCCGCCCTCGGCCGCCCCCCCGCCGCCGGCGCCGGCAAGCTTGAACGAGCCGGACGCGCCCTTCCCCTTCGTCTGCACCAGCTCGCCCGCCACGACGGCCGACTTGAGGTACTTCTTGATAAACGGCGCCAGCTTCTCCGCGTCCAGCTTGTAGTGCGCGGCTATGTACTTCTTGATCGCCTGCAGCGACGACCCGCCGCGCTCCTTCAGACTCTTGATGGCGGCCGTCACCATCTCAGAGGTGCGCGGGTGCGCAGGCTTGGCGCGCGGCTTCTTCGCAGACGACGCAGACTTGGCCTTCTTCGCAGTGCCGGTGGCGGCGGGTGCCGCAGCAGTCTCGTTCGTAGCCGCCTGATCTGCCATTTCGACGACGCGCGTAACACACAGCGAGAGCGAGCGGGACGGCAGGCACGCAAGCACAGCACAGCAGCAGAGCAGAGAATCACAAGGCCCAGCCAGTGTCGCGGGCGGGCGCGGACGGCCGAGAGAGCGGCCGCCACTCTGCGCGCCGCCGCGCCGCGCCTCCCGCGCTTGCTACCGCCCAACGTCCGACAGCCTGTGCGGAGCAGCCCCAAACCTGCGCCACAACCGCCCGCGCCTTTCAAACCACCGAGGATGGGGCTACACACAGCCACACCACACTCGCCAACCAGTCGCCACGGCAGCGCCGCAAACCACGGCCAAACTGCAGCTACCGCGCGCTACAGCCTGGGTCGGCCCGCCGAGAATCGCCGCCCCCGCCCAAATGCCGCCCCCACAGCCCCAGCCGACGACCCGCCACAATGGCCAAACCTTCGGCAAAACTCCCACACCGTCGCCGCGGCAGCCCGGCCAGCGCGGCCGGCGCCACAGCCACACAAGCCGAGGCGTGCGGCGATGACGGCCGTGCAAACGCGCCTCCGCCGCCCCATCGCCTTCCGTCGCCCTCCCGCCGTTTCCCGATCGGCCCGCAGCCGTCGGGCCACATCGCGCGCCGTCCTCCTCCTCTCGCCCGCCAACATTCACAGCCGTTTCTCAACAATTGCCCGCCGCAAACGGACGCCGCCTGCGCAACAGGCGCCGCCGCCCCTCGCCGCTTCCGACCCAACCCCTCGACCGAGGCAAACCGCAATCCGAATCTACAGACCAACCCAATCTGCCGTCAGCACACACGACAGCCGACCTTACACGTTACGCGTTACACATTACGTTTACACGTCTAGGTTAGGTTAGGTTAGGTTAGGTTAGGTTAAGTGGACGTGGGTTAGGTTAAGGGGACTTGGGTTAGGTTAAGCGTCAAACTTAGGTTAAGCATTCAAACACGTCAGGCGTCAGAGGTTAGGTTAGCTTAGCTTAGCTTAGGTTAGGTTAGGTTAGGTTAGGTTAGGTTAGGTTAGGTTAGGTTAAGGGGTCAGTGCCAGGTTAAGAAGCGTCAAACGTATGTTAAAAAAGCGTTCAAACGTGAGGCGTGAGCCGGACAGCTTACCCTTACGTAGACGTTAGGGGCTCACAGGCTGAGCTCACCTCGCCACACCACAGGTTAGGTTCGGTTCGCTCGGCTCAGCGTAAAGCGCCGAGGTCAGGGTTACGTTCGTTCAACCTTCGGGCGCCACACTTTCGGTTGAAAGGTCGCGACGGGACGACGTCGGCAGGCACGCCGCAAACGAACAAAAACGTACAGACGACGTCGAAAACCGCCGACAGACGGGGGAGCAGCACGACCACGACCAGATACCGAGCGCGAACGAGACACACGCGAACCACCCCCACCGGCCAAAGGGCACCACACAACAACCCAGAGCACCACGTGTCGACACCAGAGCAACCCGCCGCTCACGCGACATGGCTGGCACCGAAGGGCAACCGCCCGCAACTGCGCTTTCCGCGCCGGCCCGGATGCACGTCGTGCTACAACAACACCACTACCGTACACAGCCGCTGTTCACAACATCACTATCATGCGCGCCCGCGGCTCGCCGCCGTCGCAGTCGCAGTCGCAGCCCCAACGCCACCACTTCTGCACCACCATTCACACGCACCGCAACACAGCTCGCCGACACAGCCGAACAAAACAAACACCACACAACAACAGCAACAACGCCGCCGCCTCTACTTGTGCCGGCGACCCACCCCGCCGATGGCGCACCTTTCGCCAGCCGGCAATCGACACACACGCACCCACCCACCCCCCCCGGGGCCCAGTGCAAAAAAAAAAAAACAAAAAAACAAAACAACACAAACGACACGGGGGAAGCGCACACCGCCACTTCGCGCGCACGCCACCAACCAGTCGTCGTCTCAAAATAACAAACACAAACAAAATAAACTAACAACTAGGGCAGGGCAACACAAAACAAAAACGCCTCGCACGAACCGCCCACAAAAAGGACAAGCACACGCACAGCCTCTGCTGACGACCACGACGCAGCGGCACGCTGCTCCTGTCCCGCGCCCCGCGCCCCACTCGATTCACAACTCACGCGACACCGTCAACGACGGGCTCGCTTCCCGCAACCTACCACCTTTCCGCCACGACGCACAGCCCCAGCCCCACCCGACGACGCCCGTGGCAACGACTGCAACTTTCACCACCGCCTCCCCCTTCCCCCCCCCCCAAAACACACACACACACACACACACACACAGCCAGCCAAAAACGCACTCGCGACCCACACATGCACGTGCATCGGCACACGCCAACCAGTCAACGTCGACAACCACACGCAAGGCTCGAAACGAAACCGGCGTCCTTCCACGTTGCCATCAAGCTACGCGACACAAGACACAAGGAACCAACACAACAGCCGGCCCCACTAATTCCCACTCTCACGCCGCAAAAAGCACACCGAAACCGCCAAACGCACGCACATTCCCCTTCGCACTGACACCGACCGGCTCGCTACCACACACCTCTCGGCAGCCGTTTCACGCCAATTCGCCACACCGCCCACACAGTCGACAAGCGCCCGCCCTGTACGGCACACGCAACGACGCAGCGCAGCAAAGGGCGCCCGCAACACATACCTCTCCGCCGCCCGACGCGCCAACCGCCACACCACACCGCCAGCCACTCGCAAATTGTGCACTGCCACCAGCCACACGTCCAACACGCCGCGCCGCCTCCGGCCACCCGCCAGGGGGCGCTCACGTCCGCGACAACAGCGCGGCCCGCCGGGCCGGGCCGAACCGAACCGAGCCGCCGCTGCTCTGCACTCGGCACGGCCACACCCTGCTGCAGACCGGGCTCGTCTCTCTGTACGCGTCTGCCTGCGCATCAACACAACACGACCTTTTTTTTTTTCTCTCTCTCTCTACCGCCATCCCTTCTTCTCGCGTTTTACTCGTTGTTGCAGCAGCGGCGCACCCCTACACATCCACAGCCCCAGCCGAGCCGGCCTCACCTCAGGGCCCGCCGCCAGCGTCTCCTCCTCGGGCACAGGTGCGGTGCTGTGGCCGCCCATCCAACCGCATTGCTGGCCGTCCAGCCACCAGGCGTTCCCACTGCCGCGAGCCACGCCGCGCACCGACCCTGCTGCAGAAAACGAAGCATAGCCAGAGACCGACCGATACACAAAGCAAGCCGTCGCCTCGCCTCTTGTCCTTCCTGCCTTCCTTCCGCCCCCGCCCTTCTCACACCACCGCCTCTCCACTTTCGCCCCCCCCCCCCCCCCTCCCTCCTTTTTTTTTTTTTTTTTTTCTTTCTTTCTTTCTTTCTTTGGCCCTCTCTCCTTCCCGCCATGGCGGTTACGGCACCGCCTGCAGCGGCAGACTTTTTGCGCCCACACGCCTACTCCTACCACCATTAACCTTGCCCTGCCCTGCCCTGCCCTGCCCATCAACGTCGCAGTCGAACCGACGCTTGCCAACACACTGCCGCCCACGTTCCTTTCTCTTTTCGGCCTACGCCCATTACGCGCCGCCGCCACAGCACCTTCCCTTCCCACAACACACCGACGTCATCACACGCACCCAAAACAGGGGCCACGACCGTGTTCCTCGCCCACTCCCATCCCGCACGGTACGCACATTCCCAACTACTACCGCGCACCCTCCCTTTCCAATCTGTGTGTCTCTGTGTCTGTGTCCTGTCCGCGCGTGACGCCTCTCAACATCCGCCGTCCCCCGTCCCCCGTCCCGTTTTCGCCCCCATGCCGTCGTCGCGCCGCCTCCGCCCCTGTCCGCCCCGCACCACACCATACACCGCTGCTTGTCCCGGCCGTTGCCACCAAAGGCGCCGACCGCAAACGCGCCACGCCGCAGCCCCCGTGCGTCTCGCGCTCGCTTGCATCTCCGTGCCGACGCTGCCTCTCTTCCCGCTCGCACTCGACCTCGACAACACAGTCTTTGGCTCCGCCACTGCGTGTTCCGGTGGTACGCACGCTGCAACACGTATGTATTCATTACCAGAGCGATGGCGAGGCATGACAGCATCTCTGTCTGACCAGAGAGTTATTTATCGTTGCTAGTCGGCGCTTGGACCGCGCCAGACGACAGTAGTGGCACGCACCGGGTCGCCAGGAACAGTTGTTATACATATATTGTAGCGCGAGTCGGGAGAGGTAGTCGTCGGTCGACAGTAGTGGCGGGTGGACGGTTGTACTGAGCGGGCGTCGGCGGCGTGCTCTGCTCGTCTCGCGACTCTGGTCACGGTTCGGGACGATGCATAGTATATTGTGTTATAATCAAAAGGTAGTGTGAAGCTGCATTGCGCAAATCTGATAACGTATGTTCATTGTACTTATTTTGTTCAACAACAAACAAAAGCCCCACTATTACTTTTTTCTAAAGTAACTTTTGTCTTTTAACGAAAAACATTCACTTTTTAAAGACTACTTCCTATGGCATTTCCCTCCAAGGAGTGCAATTAATTACCAGCCAGCACTCATTCATTGCACACAGCTGTGTAAGGGGTATCTACAATTGAGGAGCGGATATAAATGCAATTTTTTGTTTTTTTTGTGTCTTGTACCCTCCCCGCAAAATTTAAAATAATGGACAATGTTATTTACGGATGCTAATGGACATTGCGCTAATTGTAACCTCGCCCACAATGAGAGGTATTGAAAATGGCAACAAAAATGTGAAATTCGCAATCTCACTCAAATATACATTCTTCACAACATTTAAAGTCCGTTCAGTGACAAGAAACTTCAATTAAACCGAAATATCGGTCTTTGGCCCTGTGCAAAACAATCAGAATTAAAGTCTTACCTCCGAATAAATGGATGTCACATTTCTGCTCTTGTTGTTGCGCAGCGCTTGGAGGAACTGCATTGCAAATAATAATATTCTCTTTTTTTGTGATTTTAGTGACATTTTTCTTCAAAGAAGTGGAATGAAATGTGAAGTGCAACGAACTCTTTAGTTCAATAAAAACTTCAATGTTTGAAAAATGCTTTTCAAATAAACATTATTATTGGGGAACTTGTTGGAGAATAATTACAATAAATAAAATTTTTCATTATCTAATGATTATATTAATTAACAGTATACCTTATTCACCATCTTGACCAGTGTTGCCGACCGCCTACATCACACAACCGCCCTCAGCTGCTACTACTGACCGACCGCTCTGCATGACGACTATTAGCGTACTGCACGCGACGACTACTGACAGAGTACAGCCCTCAACTACACAGAGCTACAGACTCGCAACGACCGACCGACCGACTGACTGACTGGCTGGCTGGCTGGCTGGCTGGCTGGCTGGCTGGCTGGCTGGCTGAGAACCGCTCGCAACACTCGCGCAGTCCAGCGCAAACTCTCTGGTCACAGATGCTACAATGCCTCGCCATCGCTGCTATGTTACATACGTGTTTCAGTGTCTTTTTCATTGGGGTAACGATCTTTGGCTCTCTTTTTATTCTGAATACAGGGCCAAAGGTCAACGCTGCTGCCCTTATACAATTTATCAGGTTTCATTATGTCTGTTGCAATGTTACATACGGTTCATTCTTTCATTAATATTATCGTTGGCTTTGTTTTGTAGGGACGTTAACATTCTGGCACATTTTTATTATCATCGGACTCTCTGCTATTTGTGCAGGGAGGTTATACCTGGGTCCATTTCCATTTCCATTTACATTTTAATATTGATAGGCTTTTTTTTTTGTTTTCTTTTTTGTTTCTTGTTGTTTTTCCTTCTTTTTTTTTGTTGTTTTTTTTTTCTTTTTCTTTTGTTTTTGTTTTTCCCGCTCTCACCACCACCGCCGCATCACGCCTTCCGTTTTCTTGGTTTCTTTTCTGTTCTTCAACTGCTTCAACATCACCGCGCCCCATTTCCACACCACAGCCATCAGCCTCCAAGACGGGCAGGCGCAGTGTGCCATTTCCGGCGCACAAGCACACCCGTACGGTACTCTCCTCGCCCCCACGCCACCAACAACACAGCGACCACGCGGCTTTCAGGCACGGCACCGGCGAAATGCGCCGCCCCCGCCCCTCCGCGCATCCGTCCGTCTCGCCACGTTCACTGACAGCCGCGTCTGCGGCTACACCACGACAACCACAACACAACACAACACCGCTCCCCTCCCTGGCAACTCATTGTTTTTCTCCTCC